>NW_026645709.1:0-159346 GCF_949987535.1 Balaenoptera acutorostrata | reverse complement strand
AAACAGAACAGAGTCACACGTTCAGAAAACACACTATGGCTGCTGAACGGGAAAGGTGAGGTGGGGTGATGCATAAAACAAGGGTTTCAAATTAGCTCCGATACCGTTCCATAAACCCAATATGTAAGAGACAAGACCTATTCCTTTTTCAGTGAACTGGACTCAACACCCCCTATTCACCGCACAAGAATATATCTGACTAGTAAGAATCTTCAAACCTATGTATTGATATCTCTCTGTAAGTGAGTCAAGGGGGTGTAAAGCGGCATAAACACAGCCGTGAAAAGCAGCTAAACCCCATTATAAAAATAAATTACTTTTCAAAACCCGTGAAACAAAGGCAGTGAAAGAGAGAGAAATTCTTACAAAATTCGTTCAGGGGCTGTGATGCAACCTGGATTGACCATATCTAGACCCACAGCTGATTGAGACATAAGGGTGGACACTCTTGGGGCTGAGAGGTTCGGTGAGGTTGGGTGAGCCAACGCAGACCCTTTCAAGTAATACTGCATGGTACCCATCCCATGGGTCCCAAATCTCCAGGTTCAAGGGCATCTTCCTACGTCGAAAACAGGCATGAGAAACCCAGAAGATGGTACACCGTGTGATCGGGAAAGGTTTCTAAAACGCACCTCATTTCTCATCTCCTTTGCTCGGGTTCGCCATTCCAGCCGATTTACTAGCCATCTCCCTCCTTGGAGAATCAGCACCTTTAACCTCCTGTTCCGTACAGGTTGCAATTTGTCCTGAGGATGAACGGGAAGAGGGGGAACCAATGAGAGACTAGCTCTAGGTGTTGGGACAGGCACAGGTCACTCTATTTTCCCATCAGGAAGAAGAATTAAGCACAAGCTCAGCCTGCCCCCCAGAACGAGAAGAGGGCCTGAAGCAATCCTGCGCTTTTGCGGCCAGCTCCCAAAAAAGCGAGTTGAAAAATGGAGCTCAGGGGCACTGCAATTCACAAACCTGCAGAGTTTTAAATGATACCTCTCGTCCACAAATATATTAAGGGAAGGCAACGAAGAGGCTTTGAAAGCAAGGCAGAATTGCAGGAAACAGATTTCAGGAGGTAGATTCGAATCGCCTTGAAAGCACATGAAAAGCGGCAAAACGTGGACAATGATGCCCTTGGCCAAAAAGGGCGTATGCGTTTTTTCCTGAATATATTCAGGAAAAAACGCATACGCCCTTTTTGGCCAACCAAGCAACCTGGAAAGGCCAATCAGCGCTCCAAAGAAGTCTCGCTTCCCAGCGGGCAAAAGGGCCATGCGGAAAAAAGTGTCCAAACCAGAAATGCAGGACCGGCCATGGAGAAATGGGAGCCTTGCTACGCTGATGGGTGGGATGTAAATTGCCAACAGCCACTCTGGAGAAGTGTACGGTGTGTTCTGAAACATCTAAAAAACACAGCTTGGAGAGCATAGGGCACTTCCACTCATGGGCGTATAAATTGGGAAAACTAAAAATCAGCAAGACACAGGCACCCCAAAGTTTAGGGCTGCTCTGTTGACAAGAACCCCCACTTCATTACACCTTAAATATCCTAGGAAAGAGAAAAATGGATAAAGAAGTGGTGGTCCTCATGTACAATGGAATATCACTCAGCCATGAAATCCACGTCATAAGGCTAGTAGCAGCACGATGAGTGGATTTAGGTACGACGATTCTAAGTGAAATAAGTCACACAGAAAAAGACACTTATCATAAGATATCACTTAGAGAGGGAATGTAAAAACCGCTACACTTGAACTGAATTACAAAACAGAACAGAGTCACACGTTCAGAAAACACACTATGGCTGCTGAACGGGAAAGGTGAGGTGGGGTGATGCATAAAACAAGGGTTTCAAATTAGCTCCGATACCGTTCCATAAACCCAATATGTAAGAGACAAGACCTATTCCTTTTTCAGTGAACTGGACTCAACACCCCCTATTCACCGCACAAGAATATATCTGACTAGTAAGAATCTTCAAACCTATGTATTGATATCTCTCTGTAAGTGAGTCAAGGGGGTGTAAAGCGGCATAAACACAGCCGTGAAAAGCAGCTAAACCCCATTATAAAAATAAATTACTTTTCAAAACCCGTGAAACAAAGGCAGTGAAAGAGAGAGAAATTCTTACAAAATTCGTTCAGGGGCTGTGATGCAACCTGGATTGACCATATCTAGACCCACAGCTGATTGAGACATAAGGGTGGACACTCTTGGGGCTGAGAGGTTCGGTGAGGTTGGGTGAGCCAACGCAGACCCTTTCAAGTAATACTGCATGGTACCCATCCCATGGGTCCCAAATCTCCAGGTTCAAGGGCATCTTCCTACGTCGAAAACAGGCATGAGAAACCCAGAAGATGGTACACCGTGTGATCGGGAAAGGTTTCTAAAACGCACCTCATTTCTCATCTCCTTTGCTCGGGTTCGCCATTCCAGCCGATTTACTAGCCATCTCCCTCCTTGGAGAATCAGCACCTTTAACCTCCTGTTCCGTACAGGTTGCAATTTGTCCTGAGGATGAACGGGAAGAGGGGGAACCAATGAGAGACTAGCTCTAGGTGTTGGGACAGGCACAGGTCACTCTATTTTCCCATCAGGAAGAAGAATTAAGCACAAGCTCAGCCTGCCCCCCAAAACCAGAAGAGGGCCTGAAGCAATCCTGCGCTTTTGCGGCCAGCTCCCAAAAAAGCGAGTTGAAAAATGGAGCTCAGGGGCACTGCAATTCACAAACCTGCAGAGTTTTAAATGATACCTCTCGTCCACAAATATATTAAGGGAAGGCAACGAAGAGGCTTTGAAAGCAAGGCAGAATTGCAGGAAACAGATTTCAGGAGGTAGATTCGAATCGCCTTGAAAGCACATGAAAAGCGGCAAAACGTGGACAATGATGCCCTTGGCCAAAAAGGGCGTATGCGTTTTTTCCTGAATATATTCAGGAAAAAACGCATACGCCCTTTTTGGCCAACCAAGCAACCTGGAAAGGCCAATCAGCGCTCCAAAGAAGTCTCGCTTCCCAGCGGGCAAAAGGGCCATGCGGAAAAAAGTGTCCAAACCAGAAATGCAGGACCGGCCATGGAGAAATGGGAGCCTTGCTACGCTGATGGGTGGGATGTAAATTGCCAACAGCCACTCTGGAGAAGTGTACGGTGTGTTCTGAAACATCTAAAAAACACAGCTTGGAGAGCATAGGGCACTTCCACTCATGGGCGTATAAATTGGGAAAACTAAAAATCAGCAAGACACAGGCACCCCAAAGTTTAGGGCTGCTCTGTTGACAAGAACCCCCACTTCATTACACCTTAAATATCCTAGGAAAGAGAAAAATGGATAAAGAAGTGGTGGTCCTCATGTACAATGGAATATCACTCAGCCATGAAATCCACGTCATAAGGCTAGTAGCAGCACGATGAGTGGATTTAGGTACGACGATTCTAAGTGAAATAAGTCACACAGAAAAAGACACTTATCATAAGATATCACTTAGAGAGGGAATGTAAAAACCGCTACACTTGAACTGAATTACAAAACAGAACAGAGTCACACGTTCAGAAAACACACTATGGCTGCTGAACGGGAAAGGTGAGGTGGGGTGATGCATAAAACAAGGGTTTCAAATTAGCTCCGATACCGTTCCATAAACCCAATATGTAAGAGACAAGACCTATTCCTTTTTCAGTGAACTGGACTCAACACCCCCTATTCACCGCACAAGAATATATCTGACTAGTAAGAATCTTCAAACCTATGTATTGATATCTCTCTGTAAGTGAGTCAAGGGGGTGTAAAGCGGCATAAACACAGCCGTGAAAAGCAGCTAAACCCCATTATAAAAATAAATTACTTTTCAAAACCCGTGAAACAAAGGCAGTGAAAGAGAGAGAAATTCTTACAAAATTCGTTCAGGGGCTGTGATGCAACCTGGATTGACCATATCTAGACCCACAGCTGATTGAGACATAAGGGTGGACACTCTTGGGGCTGAGAGGTTCGGTGAGGTTGGGTGAGCCAACGCAGACCCTTTCAAGTAATACTGCATGGTACCCATCCCATGGGTCCCAAATCTCCAGGTTCAAGGGCATCTTCCTACGTCGAAAACAGGCATGAGAAACCCAGAAGATGGTACACCGTGTGATCGGGAAAGGTTTCTAAAACGCACCTCATTTCTCATCTCCTTTGCTCGGGTTCGCCATTCCAGCCGATTTACTAGCCATCTCCCTCCTTGGAGAATCAGCACCTTTAACCTCCTGTTCCGTACAGGTTGCAATTTGTCCTGAGGATGAACGGGAAGAGGGGGAACCAATGAGAGACTAGCTCTAGGTGTTGGGACAGGCACAGGTCACTCTATTTTCCCATCAGGAAGAAGAATTAAGCACAAGCTCAGCCTGCCCCCCAGAACCAGAAGAGGGCCTGAAGCAATCCTGCGCTTTTGCGGCCAGCTCCCAAAAAAGCGAGTTGAAAAATGGAGCTCAGGGGCACTGCAATTCACAAACCTGCAGAGTTTTAAATGATACCTCTCGTCCACAAATATATTAAGGGAAGGCAACGAAGAGGCTTTGAAAGCAAGGCAGAATTGCAGGAAACAGATTTCAGGAGGTAGATTCGAATCGCCTTGAAAGCACATGAAAAGCGGCAAAACGTGGACAATGATGCCCTTGGCCAAAAAGGGCGTATGCGTTTTTTCCTGAATATATTCAGGAAAAAACGCATACGCCCTTTTTGGCCAACCAAGCAACCTGGAAAGGCCAATCAGCGCTCCAAAGAAGTCTCGCTTCCCAGCGGGCAAAAGGGCCATGCGGAAAAAAGTGTCCAAACCAGAAATGCAGGACCGGCCATGGAGAAATGGGAGCCTTGCTACGCTGATGGGTGGGATGTAAATTGCCAACAGCCACTCTGGAGAAGTGTACGGTGTGTTCTGAAACATCTAAAAAACACAGCTTGGAGAGCATAGGGCACTTCCACTCATGGGCGTATAAATTGGGAAAACTAAAAATCAGCAAGACACAGGCACCCCAAAGTTTAGGGCTGCTCTGTTGACAAGAAAACCCACTTCATTACACCTTAAATATCCTAGGAAAGAGAAAAATGGATAAAGAAGTGGTGGTCCTCATGTACAATGGAATATCACTCAGCCATGAAATCCACGTCATAAGGCTAGTAGCAGCACGATGAGTGGATTTAGGTACGACGATTCTAAGTGAAATAAGTCACACAGAAAAAGACACTTATCATAAGATATCACTTCTAGAGGGAATGTAAAAACCGCTACACTTGAACTGAATTACAAAACAGAACAGAGTCACACGTTCAGAAAACACACTATGGCTGCTGAACGGGAAAGGTGAGGTGGGGTGATGCATAAAACAAGGGTTTCAAATTAGCTCCAATACCGTTCCATAAACCCAATATGTAAGAGACAAGACCTATTCCTTTTTCAGTGAACTGGACTCAACACCCCCTATTCACCGCACAAGAATATATCTGACTAGTAAGAATCTTCAAACCTATGTATTGATATCTCTCTGTAAGTGAGTCAAGGGGGTGTAAAGCGGCATAAACACAGCCGTGAAAAGCAGCTAAACCCCATTATAAAAATAAATTACTTTTCAAAACCCGTGAAACAAAGGCAGTGAAAGAGAGAGAAATTCTTACAAAATTCGTTCAGGGGCTGTGATGCAACCTGGATTGACCATATCTAGACCCACAGCTGATTGAGACATAAGGGTGGACACTCTTGGGGCTGAGAGGTTCGGTGAGGTTGGGTGAGCCAACGCAGACCCTTTCAAGTAATACTGCTTGGTACCCATCCCATGGGTCCCAAATCTCCAGGTTCAAGGGCATCTTCCTACGTCGAAAACAGGCATGAGAAACCCAGAAGATGGTACACCGTGTGATCGGGAAAGGTTTCTAAAACGCACCTCATTTCTCATCTCCTTTGCTCGGGTTCGCCATTCCAGCCGATTTACTAGCCATCTCCCTCCTTGGAGAATCAGCACCTTTAACCTCCTGTTCCGTACAGGTTGCAATTTGTCCTGAGGATGAACGGGAAGAGGGGGAACCAATGAGAGACTAGCTCTAGGTGTTGGGACAGGCACAGGTCACTCTATTTTCCCATCAGGAAGAAGAATTAAGCACAAGCTCAGCCTGCCCCCCAGAACCAGAAGAGGGCCTGAAGCAATCCTGCGCTTTTGCGGCCAGCTCCCAAAAAAGCGAGTTGAAAAATGGAGCTCAGGGGCACTGCAATTCACAGACCTGCAGAGTTTTAAATGATACCTCTCGTCCACAAATATATTAAGGGAAGGCAACGAAGAGGCTTTGAAAGCAAGGCAGAATTGCAGGAAACAGATTTCAGGAGGTAGATTCGAATCGCCTTGAAAGCACATGAAAAGCGGCAAAACGTGGACAATGATGCCCTTGGCCAAAAAGGGCGTATGCGTTTTTTCCTGAATATATTCAGGAAAAAACGCATACGCCCTTTTTGGCCAACCAAGCAACCTGGAAAGGCCAATCAGCGCTCCAAAGAAGTCTCGCTTCCCAGCGGGCAAAAGGGCCATGCGGAAAAAAGTGTCCAAACCAGAAATGCAGGACCGGCCATGGAGAAATGGGAGCCTTGCTACGCTGATGGGTGGGATGTAAATTGCCAACAGCCACTCTGGAGAAGTGTACGGTGTGTTCTGAAACATCTAAAAAACACAGCTTGGAGAGCATAGGGCACTTCCACTCATGGGCGTATAAATTGGGAAAACTAAAAATCAGCAAGACACAGGCACCCCAAAGTTTAGGGCTGCTCTGTTGACAAGAACCCCCACTTCATTACACCTTAAATATCCTAGGAAAGAGAAAAATGGATAAAGAAGTGGTGGTCCTCATGTACAATGGAATATCACTCAGCCATGAAATCCACGTCATAAGGCTAGTAGCAGCACGATGAGTGGATTTAGGTACGACGATTCTAAGTGAAATAAGTCACACAGAAAAAGACACTTATCATAAGATATCACTTAGAGAGGGAATGTAAAAACCGCTACACTTGAACTGAATTACAAAACAGAACAGAGTCACACGTTCAGAAAACACACTATGGCTGCTGAACGGGAAAGGTGAGGTGGGGTGATGCATAAAACAAGGGTTTCAAATTAGCTCCGATACCGTTCCATAAACCCAATATGTAAGAGACAAGACCTATTCCTTTTTCAGTGAACTGGACTCAACACCCCCTATTCACCGCACAAGAATATATCTGACTAGTAAGAATCTTCAAACCTATGTATTGATATCTCTCTGTAAGTGAGTCAAGGGGGTGTAAAGCGGCATAAACACAGCCGTGAAAAGCAGCTAAACCCCATTATAAAAATAAATTACTTTTCAAAACCCGTGAAACAAAGGCAGTGAAAGAGAGAGAAATTCTTACAAAATTCGTTCAGGGGCTGTGATGCAACCTGGATTGACCATATCTAGACCCACAGCTGATTGAGACATAAGGGTGGACACTCTTGGGGCTGAGAGGTTCGGTGAGGTTGGGTGAGCCAACGCAGACCCTTTCAAGTAATACTGCATGGTACCCATCCCATGGGTCCCAAATCTCCAGGTTCAAGGGCATCTTCCTACGTCGAAAACAGGCATGAGAAACCCAGAAGATGGTACACCGTGTGATCGGGAAAGGTTTCTAAAACGCACCTCATTTCTCATCTCCTTTGCTCGGGTTCGCCATTCCAGCCGATTTACTAGCCATCTCCCTCCTTGGAGAATCAGCACCTTTAACCTCCTGTTCCGTACAGGTTGCAATTTGTCCTGAGGATGAACGGGAAGAGGGGGAACCAATGAGAGACTAGCTCTAGGTGTTGGGACAGGCACAGGTCACTCTATTTTCCCATCAGGAAGAAGAATTAAGCACAAGCTCAGCCTGCCCCCCAGAACCAGAAGAGGGCCTGAAGCAATCCTGCGCTTTTGCGGCCAGCTCCCAAAAAAGCGAGTTGAAAAATGGAGCTCAGGGGCACTGCAATTCACAAACCTGCAGAGTTTTAAATGATACCTCTCGTCCACAAATATATTAAGGGAAGGCAACGAAGAGGCTTTGAAAGCAAGGCAGAATTGCAGGAAACAGATTTCAGGAGGTAGATTCGAATCGCCTTGAAAGCACATGAAAAGCGGCAAAACGTGGACAATGATGCCCTTGGCCAAAAAGGGCGTATGCGTTTTTTCCTGAATATATTCAGGAAAAAACGCATACGCCCTTTTTGGCCAACCAAGCAACCTGGAAAGGCCAATCAGCGCTCCAAAGAAGTCTCGCTTCCCAGCGGGCAAAAGGGCCATGCGGAAAAAAGTGTCCAAACCAGAAATGCAGGACCGGCCATGGAGAAATGGGAGCCTTGCTACGCTGATGGGTGGGATGTAAATTGCCAACAGCCACTCTGGAGAAGTGTACGGTGTGTTCTGAAACATCTAAAAAACACAGCTTGGAGAGCATAGGGCACTTCCACTCATGGGCGTATAAATTGGGAAAACTAAAAATCAGCAAGACACAGGCACCCCAAAGTTTAGGGCTGCTCTGTTGACAAGAACCCCCACTTCATTACACCTTAAATATCCTAGGAAAGAGAAAAATGGATAAAGAAGTGGTGGTCCTCATGTACAATGGAATATCACTCAGCCATGAAATCCACGTCATAAGGCTAGTAGCAGCACGATGAGTGGATTTAGGTACGACGATTCTAAGTGAAATAAGTCACACAGAAAAAGACACTTATCATAAGATATCACTTAGAGAGGGAATGTAAAAACCGCTACACTTGAACTGAATTACAAAACAGAACAGAGTCACACGTTCAGAAAACACACTATGGCTGCTGAACGGGAAAGGTGAGGTGGGGTGATGCATAAAACAAGGGTTTCAAATTAGCTCCGATACCGTTCCATAAACCCAATATGTAAGAGACAAGACCTATTCCTTTTTCAGTGAACTGGACTCAACACCCCCTATTCACCGCACAAGAATATATCTGACTAGTAAGAATCTTCAAACCTATGTATTGATATCTCTCTGTAAGTGAGTCAAGGGGGTGTAAAGCGGCATAAACACAGCCGTGAAAAGCAGCTAAACCCCATTATAAAAATAAATTACTTTTCAAAACCCGTGAAACAAAGGCAGTGAAAGAGAGAGAAATTCTTACAAAATTCGTTCAGGGGCTGTGATGCAACCTGGATTGACCATATCTAGACCCACAGCTGATTGAGACATAAGGGTGGACACTCTTGGGGCTGAGAGGTTCGGTGAGGTTGGGTGAGCCAACGCAGACCCTTTCAAGTAATACTGCATGGTACCCATCCCATGGGTCCCAAATCTCCAGGTTCAAGGGCATCTTCCTACGTCGAAAACAGGCATGAGAAACCCAGAAGATGGTACACCGTGTGATCGGGAAAGGTTTCTAAAACGCACCTCATTTCTCATCTCCTTTGCTCGGGTTCGCCATTCCAGCCGATTTACTAGCCATCTCCCTCCTTGGAGAATCAGCACCTTTAACCTCCTGTTCCGTACAGGTTGCAATTTGTCCTGAGGATGAACGGGAAGAGGGGGAACCAATGAGAGACTAGCTCTAGGTGTTGGGACAGGCACAGGTCACTCTATTTTCCCATCAGGAAGAAGAATTAAGCACAAGCTCATCCTGCCCCCCAAAACCAGAAGAGGGCCTGAAGCAATCCTGCGCTTTTGCGGCCAGCTCCCAAAAAAGCGAGTTGAAAAATGGAGCTCAGGGGCACTGCAATTCACAAACCTGCAGAGTTTTAAATGATACCTCTCGTCCACAAATATATTAAGGGAAGGCAACGAAGAGGCTTTGAAAGCAAGGCACAATTGCAGGAAACAGATTTCAGGAGGTAGATTCGAATCGCCTTGAAAGCACATGAAAAGCGGCAAAACGTGGACAATGATGCCCTTGGCCAAAAAGGGCGTATGCGTTTTTTCCTGAATATATTCAGGAAAAAACGCATACGCCCTTTTTGGCCAACCAAGCAACCTGGAAAGGCCAATCAGCGCTCCAAAGAAGTCTCGCTTCCCAGCGGGCAAAAGGGCCATGCGGAAAAAAGTGTCCAAACCAGAAATGCAGGACCGGCCATGGAGAAATGGGAGCCTTGCTACGCTGATGGGTGGGATGTAAATTGCCAACAGCCACTCTGGAGAAGTGTACGGTGTGTTCTGAAACATCTAAAAAACACAGCTTGGAGAGCATAGGGCACTTCCACTCATGGGCGTATAAATTGGGAAAACTAAAAATCAGCAAGACACAGGCACCCCAAAGTTTAGGGCTGCTCTGTTGACAAGAACCCCCACTTCATTACACCTTAAATATCCTAGGAAAGAGAAAAATGGATAAAGAAGTGGTGGTCCTCATGTACAATGGAATATCACTCAGCCATGAAATCCACGTCATAAGGCTAGTAGCAGCACGATGAGTGGATTTAGGTACGACGATTCTAAGTGAAATAAGTCACACAGAAAAAGACACTTATCATAAGATATCACTTAGAGAGGGAATGTAAAAACCGCTACACTTGAACTGAATTACAAAACAGAACAGAGTCACACGTTCAGAAAACACACTATGGCTGCTGAACGGGAAAGGTGAGGTGGGGTGATGCATAAAACAAGGGTTTCAAATTAGCTCAGATACCGTTCCATAAACCCAATATGTAAGAGACAAGACCTATTCCTTTTTCAGTGAACTGGACTCAACACCCCCTATTCACCGCACAAGAATATATCTGACTAGTAAGAATCTTCAAACCTATGTATTGATATCTCTCTGTAAGTGAGTCAAGGGGGTGTAAAGCGGCATAAACACAGCCGTGAAAAGCAGCTAAACCCCATTATAAAAATAAATTACTTTTCAAAACCCGTGAAACAAAGGCAGTGAAAGAGAGAGAAATTCTTACAAAATTCGTTCAGGGGCTGTGATGCAACCTGGATTGACCATATCTAGACCCACAGCTGATTGAGACATAAGGGTGGACACTCTTGGGGCTGAGAGGTTCGGTGAGGTTGGGTGAGCCAACGCAGACCCTTTCAAGTAATACTGCATGGTACCCATCCCATGGGTCCCAAATCTCCAGGTTCAAGGGCATCTTCCTACGTCGAAAACAGGCATGAGAAACCCAGAAGATGGTACACCGTGTGATCGGGAAAGGTTTCTAAAACGCACCTCATTTCTCATCTCCTTTGCTCGGGTTCGCCATTCCAGCCGATTTACTAGCCATCTCCCTCCTTGGAGAATCAGCACCTTTAACCTCCTGTTCCGTACAGGTTGCAATTTGTCCTGAGGATGAACGGGAAGAGGGGGAACCAATGAGAGACTAGCTCTAGGTGTTGGGACAGGCACAGGTCACTCTATTTTCCCATCAGGAAGAAGAATTAAGCACAAGCTCAGCCTGCCCCCCAGAACCAGAAGAGGGCCTGAAGCAATCCTGCGCTTTTGCGGCCAGCTCCCAAAAAAGCGAGTTGAAAAATGGAGCTCAGGGGCACTGCAATTCACAAACCTGCAGAGTTTTAAATGATACCTCTCGTCCACAAATATATTAAGGGAAGGCAACGAAGAGGCTTTGAAAGCAAGGCACAATTGCAGGAAACAGATTTCAGGAGGTAGATTCGAATCGCCTTGAAAGCACATGAAAAGCGGCAAAACGTGGACAATGATGCCCTTGGCCAAAAAGGGCGTATGCGTTTTTTCCTGAATATATTCAGGAAAAAACGCATACGCCCTTTTTGGCCAACCAAGCAACCTGGAAAGGCCAATCAGCGCTCCAAAGAAGTCTCGCTTCCCAGCGGGCAAAAGGGCCATGCGGAAAAAAGTGTCCAAACCAGAAATGCAGGACCGGCCATGGAGAAATGGGAGCCTTGCTACGCTGATGGGTGGGATGTAAATTGCCAACAGCCACTCTGGAGAAGTGTACGGTGTGTTCTGAAACATCTAAAAAACACAGCTTGGAGAGCATAGGGCACTTCCACTCATGGGCGTATAAATTGGGAAAACTAAAAATCAGCAAGACACAGGCACCCCAAAGTTTAGGGCTGCTCTGTTGACAAGAAAACCCACTTCATTACACCTTAAATATCCTAGGAAAGAGAAAAATGGATAAAGAAGTGGTGGTCCTCATGTACAATGGAATATCACTCAGCCATGAAATCCACGTCATAAGGCTAGTAGCAGCACGATGAGTGGATTTAGGTACGACGATTCTAAGTGAAATAAGTCACACAGAAAAAGACACTTATCATAAGATATCACTTCTAGAGGGAATGTAAAAACCGCTACACTTGAACTGAATTACAAAACAGAACAGAGTCACACGTTCAGAAAACACACTATGGCTGCTGAACGGGAAAGGTGAGGTGGGGTGATGCATAAAACAAGGGTTTCAAATTAGCTCCGATACCGTTCCATAAACCCAATATGTAAGAGACAAGACCTATTCCTTTTTCAGTGAACTGGACTCAACACCCCCTATTCACCGCACAAGAATATATCTGACTAGTAAGAATCTTCAAACCTATGTATTGATATCTCTCTGTAAGTGAGTCAAGGGGGTGTAAAGCGGCATAAACACAGCCGTGAAAAGCAGCTAAACCCCATTATAAAAATAAATTACTTTTCAAAACCCGTGAAACAAAGGCAGTGAAAGAGAGAGAAATTCTTACAAAATTCGTTCAGGGGCTGTGATGCAACCTGGATTGACCATATCTAGACCCACAGCTGATTGAGACATAAGGGTGGACACTCTTGGGGCTGAGAGGTTCGGTGAGGTTGGGTGAGCCAACGCAGACCCTTTCAAGTAATACTGCTTGGTACCCATCCCATGGGTCCCAAATCTCCAGGTTCAAGGGCATCTTCCTACGTCGAAAACAGGCATGAGAAACCCAGAAGATGGTACACCGTGTGATCGGGAAAGGTTTCTAAAACGCACCTCATTTCTCATCTCCTTTGCTCGGGTTCGCCATTCCAGCCGATTTACTAGCCATCTCCCTCCTTGGAGAATCAGCACCTTTAACCTCCTGTTCCGTACAGGTTGCAATTTGTCCTGAGGATGAACGGGAAGAGGGGGAACCAATGAGAGACTAGCTCTAGGTGTTGGGACAGGCACAGGTCACTCTATTTTCCCATCAGGAAGAAGAATTAAGCACAAGCTCAGCCTGCCCCCCAGAACCAGAAGAGGGCCTGAAGCAATCCTGCGCTTTTGCGGCCAGCTCCCAAAAAAGCGAGTTGAAAAATGGAGCTCAGGGGCACTGCAATTCACAAACCTGCAGAGTTTTAAATGATACCTCTCGTCCACAAATATATTAAGGGAAGGCAACGAAGAGGCTTTGAAAGCAAGGCAGAATTGCAGGAAACAGATTTCAGGAGGTAGATTCGAATCGCCTTGAAAGCACATGAAAAGCGGCAAAACGTGGACAATGATGCCCTTGGCCAAAAAGGGCGTATGCGTTTTTTCCTGAATATATTCAGGAAAAAATGCATACGCCCTTTTTGGCCAACCAAGCAACCTGGAAAGGCCAATCAGCGCTCCAAAGAAGTCTCGCTTCCCAGCGGGCAAAAGGGCCATGCAGAAAAAAGTGTCCAAACCAGAAATGCAGGACCGGCCATGGAGAAATGGGAGCCTTGCTACGCTGATGGGTGGGATGTAAATTGCCAACAGCCACTCTGGAGAAGTGTACGGTGTGTTCTGAAACATCTAAAAAACACAGCTTGGAGAGCATAGGGCACTTCCACTCATGGGCGTATAAATTGGGAAAACTAAAAATCAGCAAGACACAGGCACCCCAAAGTTTAGGGCTGCTCTGTTGACAAGAACCCCCACTTCATTACACCTTAAATATCCTAGGAAAGAGAAAAATGGATAAAGAAGTGGTGGTCCTCATGTACAATGGAATATCACTCAGCCATGAAATCCACGTCATAAGGCTAGTAGCAGCACGATGAGTGGATTTAGGTACGACGATTCTAAGTGAAATAAGTCACACAGAAAAAGACACTTATCATAAGATATCACTTAGAGAGGGAATGTAAAAACCGCTACACTTGAACTGAATTACAAAACAGAACAGAGTCACACGTTCAGAAAACACACTATGGCTGCTGAACGGGAAAGGTGAGGTGGGGTGATGCATAAAACAAGGGTTTCAAATTAGCTCAGATACCGTTCCATAAACCCAATATGTAAGAGACAAGACCTATTCCTTTTTCAGTGAACTGGACTCAACACCCCCTATTCACCGCACAAGAATATATCTGACTAGTAAGAATCTTCAAACCTATGTATTGATATCTCTCTGTAAGTGAGTCAAGGGGGTGTAAAGCGGCATAAACACAGCCGTGAAAAGCAGCTAAACCCCATTATAAAAATAAATTACTTTTCAAAACCCGTGAAACAAAGGCAGTGAAAGAGAGAGAAATTCTTACAAAATTCGTTCAGGGGCTGTGATGCAACCTGGATTGACCATATCTAGACCCACAGCTGATTGAGACATAAGGGTGGACACTCTTGGGGCTGAGAGGTTCGGTGAGGTTGGGTGAGCCAACGCAGACCCTTTCAAGTAATACTGCATGGTACCCATCCCATGGGTCCCAAATCTCCAGGTTCAAGGGCATCTTCCTACGTCGAAAACAGGCATGAGAAACCCAGAAGATGGTACACCGTGTGATCGGGAAAGGTTTCTAAAACGCACCTCATTTCTCATCTCCTTTGCTCGGGTTCGCCATTCCAGCCGATTTACTAGCCATCTCCCTCCTTGGAGAATCAGCACCTTTAACCTCCTGTTCCGTACAGGTTGCAATTTGTCCTGAGGATGAACGGGAAGAGGGGGAACCAATGAGAGACTAGCTCTAGGTGTTGGGACAGGCACAGGTCACTCTATTTTCCCATCAGGAAGAAGAATTAAGCACAAGCTCATCCTGCCCCCCAAAACCAGAAGAGGGCCTGAAGCAATCCTGCGCTTTTGCGGCCAGCTCCCAAAAAAGCGAGTTGAAAAATGGAGCTCAGGGGCACTGCAATTCACAAACCTGCAGAGTTTTAAATGATACCTCTCGTCCACAAATATATTAAGGGAAGGCAACGAAGAGGCTTTGAAAGCAAGGCAGAATTGCAGGAAACAGATTTCAGGAGGTAGATTCGAATCGCCTTGAAAGCACATGAAAAGCGGCAAAACGTGGACAATGATGCCCTTGGCCAAAAAGGGCGTATGCGTTTTTTCCTGAATATATTCAGGAAAAAACGCATACGCCCTTTTTGGCCAACCAAGCAACCTGGAAAGGCCAATCAGCGCTCCAAAGAAGTCTCGCTTCCCAGCGGGCAAAAGGGCCATGCGGAAAAAAGTGTCCAAACCAGAAATGCAGGACCGGCCATGGAGAAATGGGAGCCTTGCTACGCTGATGGGTGGGATGTAAATTGCCAACAGCCACTCTGGAGAAGTGTACGGTGTGTTCTGAAACATCTAAAAAACACAGCTTGGAGAGCATAGGGCACTTCCACTCATGGGCGTATAAATTGGGAAAACTAAAAATCAGCAAGACACAGGCACCCCAAAGTTTAGGGCTGCTCTGTTGACAAGAACCCCCACTTCATTACACCTTAAATATCCTAGGAAAGAGAAAAATGGATAAAGAAGTGGTGGTCCTCATGTACAATGGAATATCACTCAGCCATGAAATCCACGTCATAAGGCTAGTAGCAGCACGATGAGTGGATTTAGGTACGACGATTCTAAGTGAAATAAGTCACACAGAAAAAGACACTTATCATAAGATATCACTTCTAGAGGGAATGTAAAAACCGCTACACTTGAACTGAATTACAAAACAGAACAGAGTCACACGTTCAGAAAACACACTATGGCTGCTGAACGGGAAAGGTGAGGTGGGGTGATGCATAAAACAAGGGTTTCAAATTAGCTCAGATACCGTTCCATAAACCCAATATGTAAGAGACAAGACCTATTCCTTTTTCAGTGAACTGGACTCAACACCCCCTATTCACCGCACAAGAATATATCTGACTAGTAAGAATCTTCAAACCTATGTATTGATATCTCTCTGTAAGTGAGTCAAGGGGGTGTAAAGCGGCATAAACACAGCCGTGAAAAGCAGCTAAACCCCATTATAAAAATAAATTACTTTTCAAAACCCGTGAAACAAAGGCAGTGAAAGAGAGAGAAATTCTTACAAAATTCGTTCAGGGGCTGTGATGCAACCTGGATTGACCATATCTAGACCCACAGCTGATTGAGACATAAGGGTGGACACTCTTGGGGCTGAGAGGTTCGGTGAGGTTGGGTGAGCCAACGCAGACCCTTTCAAGTAATACTGCATGGTACCCATCCCATGGGTCCCAAATCTCCAGGTTCAAGGGCATCTTCCTACGTCGAAAACAGGCATGAGAAACCCAGAAGATGGTACACCGTGTGATCGGGAAAGGTTTCTAAAACGCACCTCATTTCTCATCTCCTTTGCTCGGGTTCGCCATTCCAGCCGATTTACTAGCCATCTCCCTCCTTGGAGAATCAGCACCTTTAACCTCCTGTTCCGTACAGGTTGCAATTTGTCCTGAGGATGAACGGGAAGAGGGGGAACCAATGAGAGACTAGCTCTAGGTGTTGGGACAGGCACAGGTCACTCTATTTTCCCATCAGGAAGAAGAATTAAGCACAAGCTCAGCCTGCCCCCCAGAACCAGAAGAGGGCCTGAAGCAATCCTGCGCTTTTGCGGCCAGCTCCCAAAAAAGCGAGTTGAAAAATGGAGCTCAGGGGCACTGCAATTCACAAACCTGCAGAGTTTTAAATGATACCTCTCGTCCACAAATATATTAAGGGAAGGCAACGAAGAGGCTTTGAAAGCAAGGCACAATTGCAGGAAACAGATTTCAGGAGGTAGATTCGAATCGCCTTGAAAGCACATGAAAAGCGGCAAAACGTGGACAATGATGCCCTTGGCCAAAAAGGGCGTATGCGTTTTTTCCTGAATATATTCAGGAAAAAACGCATACGCCCTTTTTGGCCAACCAAGCAACCTGGAAAGGCCAATCAGCGCTCCAAAGAAGTCTCGCTTCCCAGCGGGCAAAAGGGCCATGCGGAAAAAAGTGTCCAAACCAGAAATGCAGGACCGGCCATGGAGAAATGGGAGCCTTGCTACGCTGATGGGTGGGATGTAAATTGCCAACAGCCACTCTGGAGAAGTGTACGGTGTGTTCTGAAACATCTAAAAAACACAGCTTGGAGAGCATAGGGCACTTCCACTCATGGGCGTATAAATTGGGAAAACTAAAAATCAGCAAGACACAGGCACCCCAAAGTTTAGGGCTGCTCTGTTGACAAGAAAACCCACTTCATTACACCTTAAATATCCTAGGAAAGAGAAAAATGGATAAAGAAGTGGTGGTCCTCATGTACAATGGAATATCACTCAGCCATGAAATCCACGTCATAAGGCTAGTAGCAGCACGATGAGTGGATTTAGGTACGACGATTCTAAGTGAAATAAGTCACACAGAAAAAGACACTTATCATAAGATATCACTTCTAGAGGGAATGTAAAAACCGCTACACTTGAACTGAATTACAAAACAGAACAGAGTCACACGTTCAGAAAACACACTATGGCTGCTGAACGGGAAAGGTGAGGTGGGGTGATGCATAAAACAAGGGTTTCAAATTAGCTCAGATACCGTTCCATAAACCCAATATGTAAGAGACAAGACCTATTCCTTTTTCAGTGAACTGGACTCAACACCCCCTATTCACCGCACAAGAATATATCTGACTAGTAAGAATCTTCAAACCTATGTATTGATATCTCTCTGTAAGTGAGTCAAGGGGGTGTAAAGCGGCATAAACACAGCCGTGAAAAGCAGCTAAACCCCATTATAAAAATAAATTACTTTTCAAAACCCGTGAAACAAAGGCAGTGAAAGAGAGAGAAATTCTTACAAAATTCGTTCAGGGGCTGTGATGCAACCTGGATTGACCATATCTAGACCCACAGCTGATTGAGACATAAGGGTGGACACTCTTGGGGCTGAGAGGTTCGGTGAGGTTGGGTGAGCCAACGCAGACCCTTTCAAGTAATACTGCATGGTACCCATCCCATGGGTCCCAAATCTCCAGGTTCAAGGGCATCTTCCTACGTCGAAAACAGGCATGAGAAACCCAGAAGATGGTACACCGTGTGATCGGGAAAGGTTTCTAAAACGCACCTCATTTCTCATCTCCTTTGCTCGGGTTCGCCATTCCAGCCGATTTACTAGCCATCTCCCTCCTTGGAGAATCAGCACCTTTAACCTCCTGTTCCGTACAGGTTGCAATTTGTCCTGAGGATGAACGGGAAGAGGGGGAACCAATGAGAGACTAGCTCTAGGTGTTGGGACAGGCACAGGTCACTCTATTTTCCCATCAGGAAGAAGAATTAAGCACAAGCTCAGCCTGCCCCCCAGAACCAGAAGAGGGCCTGAAGCAATCCTGCGCTTTTGCGGCCAGCTCCCAAAAAAGCGAGTTGAAAAATGGAGCTCAGGGGCACTGCAATTCACAAACCTGCAGAGTTTTAAATGATACCTCTCGTCCACAAATATATTAAGGGAAGGCAACGAAGAGGCTTTGAAAGCAAGGCACAATTGCAGGAAACAGATTTCAGGAGGTAGATTCGAATCGCCTTGAAAGCACATGAAAAGCGGCAAAACGTGGACAATGATGCCCTTGGCCAAAAAGGGCGTATGCGTTTTTTCCTGAATATATTCAGGAAAAAACGCATACGCCCTTTTTGGCCAACCAAGCAACCTGGAAAGGCCAATCAGCGCTCCAAAGAAGTCTCGCTTCCCAGCGGGCAAAAGGGCCATGCGGAAAAAAGTGTCCAAACCAGAAATGCAGGACCGGCCATGGAGAAATGGGAGCCTTGCTACGCTGATGGGTGGGATGTAAATTGCCAACAGCCACTCTGGAGAAGTGTACGGTGTGTTCTGAAACATCTAAAAAACACAGCTTGGAGAGCATAGGGCACTTCCACTCATGGGCGTATAAATTGGGAAAACTAAAAATCAGCAAGACACAGGCACCCCAAAGTTTAGGGCTGCTCTGTTGACAAGAAAACCCACTTCATTACACCTTAAATATCCTAGGAAAGAGAAAAATGGATAAAGAAGTGGTGGTCCTCATGTACAATGGAATATCACTCAGCCATGAAATCCACGTCATAAGGCTAGTAGCAGCACGATGAGTGGATTTAGGTACGACGATTCTAAGTGAAATAAGTCACACAGAAAAAGACACTTATCATAAGATATCACTTCTAGAGGGAATGTAAAAACCGCTACACTTGAACTGAATTACAAAACAGAACAGAGTCACACGTTCAGAAAACACACTATGGCTGCTGAACGGGAAAGGTGAGGTGGGGTGATGCATAAAACAAGGGTTTCAAATTAGCTCCGATATCGTTCCATAAACCCAATATGTAAGAGACAAGACCTATTCCTTTTTCAGTGAACTGGACTCAACACCCCCTATTCACCGCACAAGAATATATCTGACTAGTAAGAATCTTCAAACCTATGTATTGATATCTCTCTGTAAGTGAGTCAAGGGGGTGTAAAGCGGCATAAACACAGCCGTGAAAAGCAGCTAAACCCCATTATAAAAATAAATTACTTTTCAAAACCCGTGAAACAAAGGCAGTGAAAGAGAGAGAAATTCTTACAAAATTCGTTCAGGGGCTGTGATGCAACCTGGATTGACCATATCTAGACCCACAGCTGATTGAGACATAAGGGTGGACACTCTTGGGGCTGAGAGGTTCGGTGAGGTTGGGTGAGCCAACGCAGACCCTTTCAAGTAATACTGCTTGGTACCCATCCCATGGGTCCCAAATCTCCAGGTTCAAGGGCATCTTCCTACGTCGAAAACAGGCATGAGAAACCCAGAAGATGGTACACCGTGTGATCGGGAAAGGTTTCTAAAACGCACCTCATTTCTCATCTCCTTTGCTCGGGTTCGCCATTCCAGCCGATTTACTAGCCATCTCCCTCCTTGGAGAATCAGCACCTTTAACCTCCTGTTCCGTACAGGTTGCAATTTGTCCTGAGGATGAACGGGAAGAGGGGGAACCAATGAGAGACTAGCTCTAGGTGTTGGGACAGGCACAGGTCACTCTATTTTCCCAGCAGGAAGAAGAATTAAGCACAAGCTCAGCCTGCCCCCCAGAACCAGAAGAGGGCCTGAAGCAATCCTGCGCTTTTGCGGCCAGCTCCCAAAAAAGCGAGTTGAAAAATGGAGCTCAGGGGCACTGCAATTCACAAACCTGCAGAGTTTTAAATGATACCTCTCGTCCACAAATATATTAAGGGAAGGCAACGAAGAGGCTTTGAAAGCAAGGCAGAATTGCAGGAAACAGATTTCAGGAGGTAGATTCGAATCGCCTTGAAAGCACATGAAAAGCGGCAAAACGTGGACAATGATGCCCTTGGCCAAAAAGGGCGTATGCGTTTTTTCCTGAATATATTCAGGAAAAAATGCATACGCCCTTTTTGGCCAACCAAGCAACCTGGAAAGGCCAATCAGCGCTCCAAAGAAGTCTCGCTTCCCAGCGGGCAAAAGGGCCATGCAGAAAAAAGTGTCCAAACCAGAAATGCAGGACCGGCCATGGAGAAATGGGAGCCTTGCTACGCTGATGGGTGGGATGTAAATTGCCAACAGCCACTCTGGAGAAGTGTACGGTGTGTTCTGAAACATCTAAAAAACACAGCTTGGAGAGCATAGGGCACTTCCACTCATGGGCGTATAAATTGGGAAAACTAAAAATCAGCAAGACACAGGCACCCCAAAGTTTAGGGCTGCTCTGTTGACAAGAACCCCCACTTCATTACACCTTAAATATCCTAGGAAAGAGAAAAATGGATAAAGAAGTGGTGGTCCTCATGTACAATGGAATATCACTCAGCCATGAAATCCACATCATAAGGCTAGTAGCAGCACGATGAGTGGATTTAGGTACGACGATTCTAAGTGAAATAAGTCACACAGAAAAGACACTTATCATAAGATATCACTTAGAGAGGGAATGTAAAAACAGCTACACTTGAACTGAATTACAAAACAGAACAGAGTCACACGTTCAGAAAACACACTATGGCTGCTGAACGGGAAAGGTGAGGTGGGGTGATGCATAAAACAAGGGTTTCAAATTAGCTCAGATACCGTTCCATAAACCCAATATGTAAGAGACAAGACCTATTCCTTTTTCAGTGAACTGGACTCAACACCCCCTATTCACCGCACAAGAATATATCTGACTAGTAAGAATCTTCAAACCTATGTATTGATATCTCTCTGTAAGTGAGTCAAGGGGGTGTAAAGCGGCATAAACACAGCCGTGAAAAGCAGCTAAACCCCATTATAAAAATAAATTACTTTTCAAAACCCGTGACACAAAGGCAGTGAAAGAGAGAGAAATTCTTACAAAATTCGTTCAGGGGCTGTGATGCAACCTGGATTGACCATATCTAGACCCACAGCTGATTGAGACATAAGGGTGGACACTCTTGGGGCTGAGAGGTTCGGTGAGGTTGGGTGAGCCAACGCAGACCCTTTCAAGTAATACTGCATGGTACCCATCCCATGGGTCCCAAATCTCCAGGTTCAAGGACATCTTCCTACGTCGAAAACAGGCATGAGAAACCCAGAAGATGGTACACCGTGTGATCGGGAAAGGTTTCTAAAACGCACCTCATTTCTCATCTCCTTTGCTCGGGTTCGCCATTCCAGCCGATTTACTAGCCATCTCCCTCCTTGGAGAATCAGCACCTTTAACCTCCTGTTCCGTACAGGTTGCAATTTGTCCTGAGGATGAACGGGAAGAGGGGGAACCAATGAGAGACTAGCTCTAGGTGTTGGGACAGGCACAGGTCACTCTATTTTCCCATCAGGAAGAAGAATTAAGCACAAGCTCAGCCTGCCCCCCAGAACCAGAAGAGGGCCTGAAGCAATCCTGCGCTTTTGTGGCCAGCTCCCAAAAAAGCGAGTTGAAAAATGGAGCTCAGGGGCACTGCAATTCACAAACCTGCAGAGTTTTAATGATACCTCTCGTCCACAAATATATTAAGGGAAGGCAACGAAGAGGCTTTGAAAGCAAGGCAGAATTGCAGGAAACAGATTTCAGGAGGTAGATTCGAATCGCCTTGAAAGCACATGAAAAGCGGCAAAACGTGGACAATGATGCCCTTGGCCAAAAAGGGCGTATGCGTTTTTTCCTGAATATATTCAGGAAAAAACGCATACGCCCTTTTTGGCCAACCAAGCAACCTGGAAAGGCCAATCAGCGCTCCAAAGAAGTCTCGCTTCCCAGCGGGCAAAAGGGCCATGCGGAAAAAAGTGTCCAAACCAGAAATGCAGGACCGGCCATGGAGAAATGGGAGCCTTGCTACGCTGATGGGTGGGATGTAAATTGCCAACAGCCACTCTGGAGAAGTGTACGGTGTGTTCTGAAACATCTAAAAAACACAGCTTGGAGAGCATAGGGCACTTCCACTCATGGGCGTATAAATTGGGAAAACTAAAAATCAGCAAGACACAGGCACCCCAAAGTTTAGGGCTGCTCTGTTGACAAGAACCCCCACTTCATTACACCTTAAATATCCTAGGAAAGAGAAAAATGGATAAAGAAGTGGTGGTCCTCATGTACAATGGAATATCACTCAGCCATGAAATCCACGTCATAAGGCTAGTAGCAGCACGATGAGTGGATTTAGGTACGACGATTCTAAGTGAAATAAGTCACACAGAAAAAGACACTTATCATAAGATATCACTTAGAGAGGGAATGTAAAAACCGCTACACTTGAACTGAATTACAAAACAGAACAGAGTCACACGTTCAGAAAACACACTATGGCTGCTGAACGGGAAAGGTGAGGTGGGGTGATGCATAAAACAAGGGTTTCAAATTAGCTCCGATACCGTTCCATAAACCCAATATGTAAGAGACAAGACCTATTCCTTTTTCAGTGAACTGGACTCAACACCCCCTATTCACCGCACAAGAATATATCTGACTAGTAAGAATCTTCAATCCTATGTATTGATATCTCTCTGTAAGTGAGTCAAGGGGGTGTAAAGCGGCATAAACACAGCCGTGAAAAGCAGCTAAACCCCATTATAAAAATAAATTACTTTTCAAAACCCGTGAAACAAAGGCAGTGAAAGAGAGAGAAATTCTTACAAAATTCGTTCAGGGGCTGTGATGCAACCTGGATTGACCATATCTAGACCCACAGCTGATTGAGACATAAGGGTGGACACTCTTGGGGCTGAGAGGTTCGGTGAGGTTGGGTGAGCCAACGCAGACCCTTTCAAGTAATACTGCATGGTACCCATCCCATGGGTCCCAAATCTCCAGGTTCAAGGGCATCTTCCTACGTCGAAAACAGGCATGAGAAACCCAGAAGATGGTACACCGTGTGATCGGGAAAGGTTTCTAAAACGCACCTCATTTCTCATCTCCTTTGCTCGGGTTCGCCATTCCAGCCGATTTACTAGCCATCTCCCTCCTTGGAGAATCAGCACCTTTAACCTCCTGTTCCGTACAGGTTGCAATTTGTCCTGAGGATGAACGGGAAGAGGGGGAACCAATGAGAGACTAGCTCTAGGTGTTGGGACAGGCACAGGTCACTCTATTTTCCCATCAGGAAGAAGAATTAAGCACAAGCTCAGCCTGCCCCCCAGAACGAGAAGAGGGCCTGAAGCAATCCTGCGCTTTTGTGGCCAGCTCCCAAAAAAGCGAGTTGAAAAATGGAGCTCAGGGGCACTGCAATTCACAAACCTGCAGAGTTTTAAATGATACCTCTCGTCCACAAATATATTAAGGGAAGGCAACGAAGAGGCTTTGAAAGCAAGGCAGAATTGCAGGAAACAGATTTCAGGAGGTAGATTCGAATCGCCTTGAAAGCACATGAAAAGCGGCAAAACGTGGACAATGATGCCCTTGGCCAAAAAGGGCGTATGCGTTTTTTCCTGAATATATTCAGGAAAAAACGCATACGCCCTTTTTGGCCAACCAAGCAACCTGGAAAGGCCAATCAGCGCTCCAAAGAAGTCTCGCTTCCCAGCGGGCAAAACGGCCATGCGGAAAAAAGTGTCCAAACCAGAAATGCAGGACCGGCCATGGAGAAATGGGAGCCTTGCTACGCTGATGGGTGGGATGTAAATTGCCAACAGCCACTCTGGAGAAGTGTACGGTGTGTTCTGAAACATCTAAAAAACACAGCTTGGAGAGCATAGGGCACTTCCACTCATGGGCGTATAAATTGGGAAAACTAAAAATCAGCAAGACACAGGCACCCCAAAGTTTAGGGCTGCTCTGTTGACAAGAACCCCCACTTCATTACACCTTAAATATCCTAGGAAAGAGAAAAATGGATAAAGAAGTGGTGGTCCTCATGTACAATGGAATATCACTCAGCCATGAAATCCACGTCATAAGGCTAGTAGCAGCACGATGAGTGGATTTAGGTACGACGATTCTAAGTGAAATAAGTCACACAGAAAAAGACACTTATCATAAGATATCACTTAGAGAGGGAATGTAAAAACCGCTACACTTGAACTGAATTACAAAACAGAACAGAGTCACACGTTCAGAAAACACACTATGGCTGCTGAACGGGAAAGGTGAGGTGGGGTGATGCATAAAACAAGGGTTTCAAATTAGCTCAGATACCGTTCCATAAACCCAATATGTAAGAGACAAGACCTATTCCTTTTTCAGTGAACTGGACTCAACACCCCCTATTCACCGCACAAGAATATATCTGACTAGTAAGAATCTTCAAACCTATGTATTGATATCTCTCTGTAAGTGAGTCAAGGGGGTGTAAAGCGGCATAAACACAGCCGTGAAAAGCAGCTAAACCCCATTATAAAAATAAATTACTTTTCAAAACCCGTGAAACAAAGGCAGTGAAAGAGAGAGAAATTCTTACAAAATTCGTTCAGGGGCTGTGATGCAACCTGGATTGACCATATCTAGACCCACAGCTGATTGAGACATAAGGGTGGACACTCTTGGGGCTGAGAGGTTCGGTGAGGTTGGGTGAGCCAACGCAGACCCTTTCAAGTAATACTGCATGGTACCCATCCCATGGGTCCCAAATCTCCAGGTTCAAGGGCATCTTCCTACGTCGAAAACAGGCATGAGAAACCCAGAAGATGGTACACCGTGTGATCGGGAAAGGTTTCTAAAACGCACCTCATTTCTCATCTCCTTTGCTCGGGTTCGCCATTCCAGCCGATTTACTAGCCATCTCCCTCCTTGGAGAATCAGCACCTTTAACCTCCTGTTCCGTACAGGTTGCAATTTGTCCTGAGGATGAACGGGAAGAGGGGGAACCAATGAGAGACTAGCTCTAGGTGTTGGGACAGGCACAGGTCACTCTATTTTCCCATCAGGAAGAAGAATTAAGCACAAGCTCAGCCTGCCCCCCAAAACCAGAAGAGGGCCTGAAGCAATCCTGCGCTTTTGCGGCCAGCTCCCAAAAAAGCGAGTTGAAAAATGGAGCTCAGGGGCACTGCAATTCACAAACCTGCAGAGTTTTAAATGATACCTCTCGTCCACAAATATATTAAGGGAAGGCAACGAAGAGGCTTTGAAAGCAAGGCAGAATTGCAGGAAACAGATTTCAGGAGGTAGATTCGAATCGCCTTGAAAGCACATGAAAAGCGGCAAAACGTGGACAATGATGCCCTTGGCCAAAAAGGGCGTATGCGTTTTTTCCTGAATATATTCAGGAAAAAACGCATACGCCCTTTTTGGCCAACCAAGCAACCTGGAAAGGCCAATCAGCGCTCCAAAGAAGTCTCGCTTCCCAGCGGGCAAAAGGGCCATGCGGAAAAAAGTGTCCAAACCAGAAATGCAGGACCGGCCATGGAGAAATGGGAGCCTTGCTACGCTGATGGGTGGGATGTAAATTGCCAACAGCCACTCTGGAGAAGTGTACGGTGTGTTCTGAAACATCTAAAAAACACAGCTTGGAGAGCATAGGGCACTTCCACTCATGGGCGTATAAATTGGGAAAACTAAAAATCAGCAAGACACAGGCACCCCAAAGTTTAGGGCTGCTCTGTTGACAAGAACCCCCACTTCATTACACCTTAAATATCCTAGGAAAGAGAAAAATGGATAAAGAAGTGGTGGTCCTCATGTACAATGGAATATCACTCAGCCATGAAATCCACGTCATAAGGCTAGTAGCAGCACGATGAGTGGATTTAGGTACGACGATTCTAAGTGAAATAAGTCACACAGAAAAAGACACTTATCATAAGATATCACTTAGAGAGGGAATGTAAAAACCGCTACACTTGAACTGAATTACAAAACAGAACAGAGTCACACGTTCAGAAAACACACTATGGCTGCTGAACGGGAAAGGTGAGGTGGGGTGATGCATAAAACAAGGGTTTCAAATTAGCTCCGATACCGTTCCATAAACCCAATATGTAAGAGACAAGACCTATTCCTTTTTCAGTGAACTGGACTCAACACCCCCTATTCACCGCACAAGAATATATCTGACTAGTAAGAATCTTCAAACCTATGTATTGATATCTCTCTGTAAGTGAGTCAAGGGGGTGTAAAGCGGCATAAACACAGCCGTGAAAAGCAGCTAAACCCCATTATAAAAATAAATTACTTTTCAAAACCCGTGAAACAAAGGCAGTGAAAGAGAGAGAAATTCTTACAAAATTCGTTCAGGGGCTGTGATGCAACCTGGATTGACCATATCTAGACCCACAGCTGATTGAGACATAAGGGTGGACACTCTTGGGGCTGAGAGGTTCGGTGAGGTTGGGTGAGCCAACGCAGACCCTTTCAAGTAATACTGCATGGTACCCATCCCATGGGTCCCAAATCTCCAGGTTCAAGGGCATCTTCCTACGTCGAAAACAGGCATGAGAAACCCAGAAGATGGTACACCGTGTGATCGGGAAAGGTTTCTAAAACGCACCTCATTTCTCATCTCCTTTGCTCGGGTTCGCCATTCCAGCCGATTTACTAGCCATCTCCCTCCTTGGAGAATCAGCACCTTTAACCTCCTGTTCCGTACAGGTTGCAATTTGTCCTGAGGATGAACGGGAAGAGGGGGAACCAATGAGAGACTAGCTCTAGGTGTTGGGACAGGCACAGGTCACTCTATTTTCCCATCAGGAAGAAGAATTAAGCACAAGCTCAGCCTGCCCCCCAGAACCAGAAGAGGGCCTGAAGCAATCCTGCGCTTTTGCGGCCAGCTCCCAAAAAAGCGAGTTGAAAAATGGAGCTCAGGGGCACTGCAATTCACAAACCTGCAGAGTTTTAAATGATACCTCTCGTCCACAAATATATTAAGGGAAGGCAACGAAGAGGCTTTGAAAGCAAGGCAGAATTGCAGGAAACAGATTTCAGGAGGTAGATTCGAATCGCCTTGAAAGCACATGAAAAGCGGCAAAACGTGGACAATGATGCCCTTGGCCAAAAAGGGCGTATGCGTTTTTTCCTGAATATATTCAGGAAAAAACGCATACGCCCTTTTTGGCCAACCAAGCAACCTGGAAAGGCCAATCAGCGCTCCAAAGAAGTCTCGCTTCCCAGCGGGCAAAAGGGCCATGCGGAAAAAAGTGTCCAAACCAGAAATGCAGGACCGGCCATGGAGAAATGGGAGCCTTGCTACGCTGATGGGTGGGATGTAAATTGCCAACAGCCACTCTGGAGAAGTGTACGGTGTGTTCTGAAACATCTAAAAAACACAGCTTGGAGAGCATAGGGCACTTCCACTCATGGGCGTATAAATTGGGAAAACTAAAAATCAGCAAGACACAGGCACCCCAAAGTTTAGGGCTGCTCTGTTGACAAGAAAACCCACTTCATTACACCTTAAATATCCTAGGAAAGAGAAAAATGGATAAAGAAGTGGTGGTCCTCATGTACAATGGAATATCACTCAGCCATGAAATCCACGTCATAAGGCTAGTAGCAGCACGATGAGTGGATTTAGGTACGACGATTCTAAGTGAAATAAGTCACACAGAAAAAGACACTTATCATAAGATATCACTTAGAGAGGGAATGTAAAAACCGCTACACTTGAACTGAATTACAAAACAGAACAGAGTCACACGTTCAGAAAACACACTATGGCTGCTGAACGGGAAAGGTGAGGTGGGGTGATGCATAAAACAAGGGTTTCAAATTAGCTCCGATACCGTTCCATAAACCCAATATGTAAGAGACAAGACCTATTCCTTTTTCAGTGAACTGGACTCAACACCCCCTATTCACCGCACAAGAATATATCTGACTAGTAAGAATCTTCAAACCTATGTATTGATATCTCTCTGTAAGTGAGTCAAGGGGGTGTAAAGCGGCATAAACACAGCCGTGAAAAGCAGCTAAACCCCATTATAAAAATAAATTACTTTTCAAAACCCGTGAAACAAAGGCAGTGAAAGAGAGAGAAATTCTTACAAAATTCGTTCAGGGGCTGTGATGCAACCTGGATTGACCATATCTAGACCCACAGCTGATTGAGACATAAGGGTGGACACTCTTGGGGCTGAGAGGTTCGGTGAGGTTGGGTGAGCCAACGCAGACCCTTTCAAGTAATACTGCTTGGTACCCATCCCATGGGTCCCAAATCTCCAGGTTCAAGGGCATCTTCCTACGTCGAAAACAGGCATGAGAAACCCAGAAGATGGTACACCGTGTGATCGGGAAAGGTTTCTAAAACGCACCTCATTTCTCATCTCCTTTGCTCGGGTTCGCCATTCCAGCCGATTTACTAGCCATCTCCCTCCTTGGAGAATCAGCACCTTTAACCTCCTGTTCCGTACAGGTTGCAATTTGTCCTGAGGATGAACGGGAAGAGGGGGAACCAATGAGAGACTAGCTCTAGGTGTTGGGACAGGCACAGGTCACTCTATTTTCCCATCAGGAAGAAGAATTAAGCACAAGCTCAGCCTGCCCCCCAGAACCAGAAGAGGGCCTGAAGCAATCCTGCGCTTTTGCGGCCAGCTCCCAAAAAAGCGAGTTGAAAAATGGAGCTCAGGGGCACTGCAATTCACAAACCTGCAGAGTTTTAAATGATACCTCTCGTCCACAAATATATTAAGGGAAGGCAACGAAGAGGCTTTGAAAGCAAGGCAGAATTGCAGGAAACAGATTTCAGGAGGTAGATTCGAATCGCCTTGAAAGCACATGAAAAGCGGCAAAACGTGGACAATGATGCCCTTGGCCAAAAAGGGCGTATGCGTTTTTTCCTGAATATATTCAGGAAAAAATGCATACGCCCTTTTTGGCCAACCAAGCAACCTGGAAAGGCCAATCAGCGCTCCAAAGAAGTCTCGCTTCCCAGCAGGCAAAAGGGCCATGCAGAAAAAAGTGTCCAAACCAGAAATGCAGGACCGGCCATGGAGAAATGGGAGCCTTGCTACGCTGATGGGTGGGATGTAAATTGCCAACAGCCACTCTGGAGAAGTGTACGGTGTGTTCTGAAACATCTAAAAAACACAGCTTGGAGAGCATAGGGCACTTCCACTCATGGGCGTATAAATTGGGAAAACTAAAAATCAGCAAGACACAGGCACCCCAAAGTTTAGGGCTGCTCTGTTGACAAGAACCCCCACTTCATTACACCTTAAATATCCTAGGAAAGAGAAAAATGGATAAAGAAGTGGTGGTCCTCATGTACAATGGAATATCACTCAGCCATGAAATCCACATCATAAGGCTAGTAGCAGCACGATGAGTGGATTTAGGTACGACGATTCTAAGTGAAATAAGTCACACAGAAAAGACACTTATCATAAGATATCACTTAGAGAGGGAATGTAAAAACCGCTACACTTGAACTGAATTACAAAACAGAACAGAGTCACACGTTCAGAAAACACACTATGGCTGCTGAACGGGAAAGGTGAGGTGGGGTGATGCATAAAACAAGGGTTTCAAATTAGCTCAGATACCGTTCCATAAACCCAATATGTAAGAGACAAGACCTATTCCTTTTTCAGTGAACTGGACTCAACACCCCCTATTCACCGCACAAGAATATATCTGACTAGTAAGAATCTTCAAACCTATGTATTGATATCTCTCTGTAAGTGAGTCAAGGGGGTGTAAAGCGGCATAAACACAGCCGTGAAAAGCAGCTAAACCCCATTATAAAAATAAATTACTTTTCAAAACCCGTGACACAAAGGCAGTGAAAGAGAGAGAAATTCTTACAAAATTCGTTCAGGGGCTGTGATGCAACCTGGATTGACCATATCTAGACCCACAGCTGATTGAGACATAAGGGTGGACACTCTTGGGGCTGAGAGGTTCGGTGAGGTTGGGTGAGCCAACGCAGACCCTTTCAAGTAATACTGCATGGTACCCATCCCATGGGTCCCAAATCTCCAGGTTCAAGGGCATCTTCCTACGTCGAAAACAGGCATGAGAAACCCAGAAGATGGTACACCGTGTGATCGGGAAAGGTTTCTAAAACGCACCTCATTTCTCATCTCCTTTGCTCGGGTTCGCCATTCCAGCCGATTTACTAGCCATCTCCCTCCTTGGAGAATCAGCACCTTTAACCTCCTGTTCCGTACAGGTTGCAATTTGTCCTGAGGATGAACGGGAAGAGGGGGAACCAATGAGAGACTAGCTCTAGGTGTTGGGACAGGCACAGGTCACTCTATTTTCCCATCAGGAAGAAGAATTAAGCACAAGCTCAGCCTGCCCCCCAGAACCAGAAGAGGGCCTGAAGCAATCCTGCGCTTTTGCGGCCAGCTCCCAAAAAAGCGAGTTGAAAAATGGAGCTCAGGGGCACTGCAATTCACAAACCTGCAGAGTTTTAAATGATACCTCTCGTCCACAAATATATTAAGGGAAGGCAACGAAGAGGCTTTGAAAGCAAGGCAGAATTGCAGGAAACAGATTTCAGGAGGTAGATTCGAATCGCCTTGAAAGCACATGAAAAGCGGCAAAACGTGGACAATGATGCCCTTGGCCAAAAAGGGCGTATGCGTTTTTTCCTGAATATATTCAGGAAAAAACGCATACGCCCTTTTTGGCCAACCAAGCAACCTGGAAAGGCCAATCAGCGCTCCAAAGAAGTCTTGCTTCCCAGCGGGCAAAAGGGCCATGCGGAAAAAAGTGTCCAAACCAGAAATGCAGGACCGGCCATGGAGAAATGGGAGCCTTGCTACGCTGATGGGTGGGATGTAAATTGCCAACAGCCACTCTGGAGAAGTGTACGGTGTGTTCTGAAACATCTAAAAAACACAGCTTGGAGAGCATAGGGCACTTCCACTCATGGGCGTATAAATTGGGAAAACTAAAAATCAGCAAGACACAGGCACCCCAAAGTTTAGGGCTGCTCTGTTGACAAGAACCCCCACTTCATTACACCTTAAATATCCAAGGAAAGAGAAAAATGGATAAAGAAGTGGTGGTCCTCATGTACAATGGAATATCACTCAGCCATGAAATCCACGTCATAAGGCTAGTAGCAGCACGATGAGTGGATTTAGGTACGACGATTCTAAGTGAAATAAGTCACACAGAAAAAGACACTTATCATAAGATATCACTTAGAGAGGGAATGTAAAAACCGCTACACTTGAACTGAATTACAAAACAGAACAGAGTCACACGTTCAGAAAACACACTATGGCTGCTGAACGGGAAAGGTGAGGTGGGGTGATGCATAAAACAAGGGTTTCAAATTAGCTCAGATACCGTTCCATAAACCCAATATGTAAGAGACAAGACCTATTCCTTTTTCAGTGAACTGGCCTCAACACCCCCTATTCACCGCACAAGAATATATCTGACTAGTAAGAATCTTCAAACCTATGTATTGATATCTCTCTGTAAGTGAGTCAAGGGGGTGTAAAGCGGCATAAACACAGCCGTGAAAAGCAGCTAAACCCCATTATAAAAATAAATTACTTTTCAAAACCCGTGAAACAAAGGCAGTGAAAGAGAGAGAAATTCTTACAAAATTCGTTCAGGGGCTGTGATGCAACCTGGATTGACCATATCTAGACCCACAGCTGATTGAGACATAAGGGTGGACACTCTTGGGGCTGAGAGGTTCGGTGAGGTTGGGTGAGCCAACGCAGACCCTTTCAAGTAATACTGCATGGTACCCATCCCATGGGTCCCAAATCTCCAGGTTCAAGGGCATCTTCCTACGTCGAAAACAGGCATGAGAAACCCAGAAGATGGTACACCGTGTGATCGGGAAAGGTTTCTAAAACGCACCTCATTTCTCATCTCCTTTGCTCGGGTTCGCCATTCCAGCCGATTTACTAGCCATCTCCCTCCTTGGAGAATCAGCACCTTTAACCTCCTGTTCCGTACAGGTTGCAATTTGTCCTGAGGATGAACGGGAAGAGGGGGAACCAATGAGAGACTAGCTCTAGGTGTTGGGACAGGCACAGGTCACTCTAATTTCCCATCAGGAAGAAGAATTAAGCACAAGCTCAGCCTGCCCCCCAGAACCAGAAGAGGGCCTGAAGCAATCCTGTGCTTTTGCGGCCAGCTCCCAAAAAAGCGAGTTGAAAAATGGAGCTCAGGGGCACTGCAATTCACAAACCTGCAGAGTTTTAAATGATACCTCTCGTCCACAAATATATTAAGGGAAGGCAACGAAGAGGCTTTGAAAGCAAGGCAGAATTGCAGGAAACAGATTTCAGGAGGTAGATTCGAATCGCCTTGAAAGCACATGAAAAGCGGCAAAACGTGGACAATGATGCCCTTGGCCAAAAAGGGCGTATGCGTTTTTTCCTGAATATATTCAGGAAAAAACGCATACGCCCTTTTTGGCCAACCAAGCAACCTGGAAAGGCCAATCAGCGCTCCAAAGAAGTCTCGCTTCCCAGCGGGCAAAAGGGCCATGCGGAAAAAAGTGTCCAAACCAGAAATGCAGGACCGGCCATGGAGAAATGGGAGCCTTGCTACGCTGATGGGTGGGATGTAAATTGCCAACAGCCACTCCGGAGAAGTGTACGGTGTGTTCTGAAACATCTAAAAAACACAGCTTGGAGAGCATAGGGCACTTCCACTCATGGCCGTATAAATTGGGAAAACTAAAAATCTGCAAGACACAGGCACCCCAAAGTTTAGGGCTGCTCTGTTGACAAGAACCCCCACTTCATTACACCTTAAATATCCTAGGAAAGAGAAAAATGGATAAAGAAGTGGTGGTCCTCATGTACAATGGAATATCACTCAGCCATGAAATCCACGTCATAAGGCTAGTAGCAGCACGATGAGTGGATTTAGGTACGACGATTCTAAGTGAAATAAGTCACACAGAAAAAGACACTTATCATAAGATATCACTTAGAGAGGGAATGTAAAAACCGCTACACTTGAACTGAATTACAAAACAGAACAGAGTCACACGTTCAGAAAACACACTATGGCTGCTGAACGGGAAAGGTGAGGTGGGGTGATGCATAAAACAAGGGTTTCAAATTAGCTCAGATACCGTTCCATAAACCCAATATGTAAGAGACAAGACCTATTCCTTTTTCAGTGAACTGGCCTCAACACCCCCTATTCACCGCACAAGAATATATCTGACTAGTAAGAATCTTCAAACCTATGTATTGATATCTCTCTGTAAGTGAGTCAAGGGGGTGTAAAGCGGCATAAACACAGCCGTGAAAAGCAGCTAAACCCCATTATAAAAATAAATTACTTTTCAAAACCCGTGAAACAAAGGCAGTGAAAGAGAGAGAAATTCTTACAAAATTCGTTCAGGGGCTGTGATGCAACCTGGATTGACCATATCTAGACCCACAGCTGATTGAGACATAAGGGTGGACACTCTTGGGGCTGAGAGGTTCGGTGAGGTTGGGTGAGCCAACGCAGACCCTTTCAAGTAATACTGCATGGTACCCATCCCATGGGTCCCAAATCTCCAGGTTCAAGGGCATCTTCCTACGTCGAAAACAGGCATGAGAAACCCAGAAGATGGTACACCGTGTGATCGGGAAAGGTTTCTAAAACGCACCTCATTTCTCATCTCCTTTGCTCGGGTTCGCCATTCCAGCCGATTTACTAGCCATCTCCCTCCTTGGAGAATCAGCACCTTTAACCTCCTGTTCCGTACAGGTTGCAATTTGTCCTGAGGATGAACGGGAAGAGGGGGAACCAATGAGAGACTAGCTCTAGGTGTTGGGACAGGCACAGGTCACTCTAATTTCCCATCAGGAAGAAGAATTAAGCACAAGCTCAGCCTGCCCCCCAGAACCAGAAGAGGGCCTGAAGCAATCCTGTGCTTTTGCGGCCAGCTCCCAAAAAAGCGAGTTGAAAAATGGAGCTCAGGGGCACTGCAATTCACAAACCTGCAGAGTTTTAAATGATACCTCTCGTCCACAAATATATTAAGGGAAGGCAACGAAGAGGCTTTGAAAGCAAGGCAGAATTGCAGGAAACAGATTTCAGGAGGTAGATTCGAATCGCCTTGAAAGCACATGAAAAGCGGCAAAACGTGGACAATGATGCCCTTGGCCAAAAAGGGCGTATGCGTTTTTTCCTGAATATATTCAGGAAAAAACGCATACGCCCTTTTTGGCCAACCAAGCAACCTGGAAAGGCCAATCAGCGCTCCAAAGAAGTCTCGCTTCCCAGCGGGCAAAAGGGCCATGCGGAAAAAAGTGTCCAAACCAGAAATGCAGGACCGGCCATGGAGAAATGGGAGCCTTGCTACGCTGATGGGTGGGATGTAAATTGCCAACAGCCACTCCGGAGAAGTGTACGGTGTGTTCTGAAACATCTAAAAAACACAGCTTGGAGAGCATAGGGCACTTCCACTCATGGCCGTATAAATTGGGAAAACTAAAAATCTGCAAGACACAGGCACCCCAAAGTTTAGGGCTGCTCTGTTGACAAGAACCCCCACTTCATTACACCTTAAATATCCTAGGAAAGAGAAAAATGGATAAAGAAGTGGTGGTCCTCATGTACAATGGAATATCACTCAGCCATGAAATCCACGTCATAAGGCTAGTAGCAGCACGATGAGTGGATTTAGGTACGACGATTCTAAGTGAAATAAGTCACACAGAAAAAGACACTTATCATAAGATATCACTTAGAGAGGGAATGTAAAAACCGCTACACTTGAACTGAATTACAAAACAGAACAGAGTCACACGTTCAGAAAACACACTATGGCTGCTGAACGGGAAAGGTGAGGTGGGGTGATGCATAAAACAAGGGTTTCAAATTAGCTCAGATACCGTTCCATAAACCCAATATGTAAGAGACAAGACCTATTCCTTTTTCAGTGAACTGGACTCAACACCCCCTATTCACCGCACAAGAATATATCTGACTAGTAAGAATCTTCAAACCTATGTATTGATATCTCTCTGTAAGTGAGTCAAGGGGGTGTAAAGCGGCATAAACACAGCCGTGAAAAGCAGCTAAACCCCATTATAAAAATAAATTACTTTTCAAAACCCGTGAAACAAAGGCAGTGAAAGAGAGAGAAATTCTTACAAAATTCGTTCAGGGGCTGTGATGCAACCTGGATTGACCATATCTAGACCCACAGCTGATTGAGACATAAGGGTGGACACTCTTGGGGCTGAGAGGTTCGGTGAGGTTGGGTGAGCCAACGCAGACCCTTTCAAGTAATACTGCATGGTACCCATCCCATGGGTCCCAAATCTCCAGGTTCAAGGGCATCTTCTTACGTCGAAAACAGGCATGAGAAACCCAGAAGATGGTACACCGTGTGATCGGGAAAGGTTTCTAAAACGCACCTCATTTCTCATCTCCTTTGCTCGGGTTCGCCATTCCAGCCGATTTACTAGCCATCTCCCTCCTTGGAGAATCAGCACCTTTAACCTCCTGTTCCGTACAGGTTGCAATTTGTCCTGAGGATGAACGGGAAGAGGGGGAACCAATGAGAGACTAGCTCTAGGTGTTGGGACAGGCACAGGTCACTCTATTTTCCCATCAGGAAGAAGAATTAAGCACAAGCTCAGCCTGCCCCCCAGAACGAGAAGAGGGCCTGAAGCAATCCTGCGCTTTTGCGGCCAGCTCCCAAAAAAGCGAGTTGAAAAATGGAGCTCAGGGGCACTGCAATTCACAAACCTGCAGAGTTTTAAATGATACCTCTCGTCCACAAATATATTAAGGGAAGGCAACGAAGAGGCTTTGAAAGCAAGGCAGAATTGCAGGAAACAGATTTCAGGAGGTAGATTCGAATCGCCTTGAAAGCACATGAAAAGCGGCAAAACGTGGACAATGATGCCCTTGGCCAAAAAGGGCGTATGCGTTTTTTCCTGAATATATTCAGGAAAAAACGCATACGCCCTTTTTGGCCAACCAAGCAACCTGGAAAGGCCAATCAGCGCTCCAAAGAAGTCTCGCTTCCCAGCGGGCAAAAGGGCCATGCGGAAAAAAGTGTCCAAACCAGAAATGCAGGACCGGCCATGGAGAAATGGGAGCCTTGCTACGCTGATGGGTGGGATGTAAATTGCCAACAGCCACTCTGGAGAAGTGTACGGTGTGTTCTGAAACATCTAAAAAACACAGCTTGGAGAGCATAGGGCACTTCCACTCATGGGCGTATAAATTGGGAAAACTAAAAATCAGCAAGACACAGGCACCCCAAAGTTTAGGGCTGCTCTGTTGACAAGAACCCCCACTTCATTACACCTGAAATATCCTAGGAAAGAGAAAAATGGATAAAGAAGTGGTGGTCCTCATGTACAATGGAATATCACTCAGCCAGGAAATCCACGTCATAAGGCTAGTAGCAGCACGATGAGTGGATTTAGGTACGACGATTCTAAGTGAAATAAGTCACACAGAAAAAGACACTTATCATAAGATATCACTTAGAGAGGGAATGTAAAAACCGCTACACTTGAACTGAATTACAAAACAGAACAGAGTCACACGTTCAGAAAACACACTATGGCTGCTGAACGGGAAAGGTGAGGTGGGGTGATGCATAAAACAAGGGTTTCAAATTAGCTCAGATACCGTTCCATAAACCCAATATGTAAGAGACAAGACCTATTCCTTTTTCAGTGAACTGGACTCAACACCCCCTATTCACCGCACAAGAATATATCTGACTAGTAAGAATCTTCAAACCTATGTATTGATATCTCTCTGTAAGTGAGTCAAGGGGGTGTAAAGCGGCATAAACACAGCCGTGAAAAGCAGCTAAACCCCATTATAAAAATAAATTACTTTTCAAAACCCGTGAAACAAAGGCAGTGAAAGAGAGAGAAATTCTTACAAAATTCGTTCAGGGGCTGTGATGCAACCTGGATTGACCATATCTAGACCCACAGCTGATTGAGACATAAGGGTGGACACTCTTGGGGCTGAGAGGTTCGGTGAGGTTGGGTGAGCCAACGCAGACCCTTTCAAGTAATACTGCATGGTACCCATCCCATGGGTCCCAAATCTCCAGGTTCAAGGGCATCTTCCTACGTCGAAAACAGGCATGAGAAACCCAGAAGATGGTACACCGTGTGATCGGGAAAGGTTTCTAAAACGCACCTCATTTCTCATCTCCTTTGCTCGGGTTCGCCATTCCAGCCGATTTACTAGCCATCTCCCTCCTTGGAGAATCAGCACCTTTAACCTCCTGTTCCGTACAGGTTGCAATTTGTCCTGAGGATGAACGGGAAGAGGGGGAACCAATGAGAGACTAGCTCTAGGTGTTGGGACAGGCACAGGTCACTCTATTTTCCCATCAGGAAGAAGAATTAAGCACAAGCTCAGCCTGCCCCCCAGAACCAGAAGAGGGCCTGAAGCAATCCTGCGCTTTTGCGGCCAGCTCCCAAAAAAGCGAGTTGAAAAATGGAGCTCAGGGGCACTGCAATTCACAAACCTGCAGAGTTTTAAATGATACCTCTCGTCCACAAATATATTAAGGGAAGGCAACGAAGAGGCTTTGAAAGCAAGGCAGAATTGCAGGAAACAGATTTCAGGAGGTAGATTCGAATCGCCTTGAAAGCACATGAAAAGCGGCAAAACGTGGACAATGATGCCCTTGGCCAAAAAGGGCGTATGCGTTTTTTCCTGAATATATTCAGGAAAAAACGCATACGCCCTTTTTGGCCAACCAAGCAACCTGGAAAGGCCAATCAGCGCTCCAAAGAAGTCTCGCTTCCCAGCGGGCAAAAGGGCCATGAGGAAAAAAGTGTCCAAACCAGAAATGCAGGACCGGCCATGGAGAAATGGGAGCCTTGCTACGCTGATGGGTGGGATGTAAATTGCCAACAGCCACTCTGGAGAAGTGTACGGTGTGTTCTGAAACATCTAAAAAACACAGCTTGGAGAGCATAGGGCACTTCCACTCATGGGCGTATAAATTGGGAAAACTAAAAATCAGCAAGACACAGGCACCCCAAAGTTTAGGGCTGCTCAGTGGACAAGAACCCCCACTTCATTACACCTTAAATATCCTAGGAAAGAGAAAAATGGATAAAGAAGTTGTGGTCCTCATGTACAATGGAATATCACTCAGCCATGAAATCCACGTCATAAGGCTAGTAGCAGCACGATGAGTGGATTTAGGTACGACGATTCTAAGTGAAATAAGTCACACAGAAAAAGACACTTATCATAAGATATCACTTAGAGAGGGAATGTAAAAACCGCTACACTTGAACTGAATTACAAAACAGAACAGAGTCACACGTTCAGAAAACTCACTATGGCTGCTGAACGGGAAAGGTGAGGTGGGGTGATGCATAAAACAAGGGTTTCAAATTAGCTCAGATACCGTTCCATAAACCCAATATGTAAGAGACAAGACCTATTCCTTTTTCAGTGAACTGGACTCAACACCCCCTATTCACCGCACAAGAATATATCTGACTAGTAAGAATCTTCAAACCTATGTATTGATATCTCTCTGTAAGTGAGTCAAGGGGGTGTAAAGCGGCATAAACACAGCCGTGAAAAGCAGCTAAACCCCATTATAAAAATAAATTACTTTTCAAAACCCGTGAAACAAAGGCAGTGAAAGAGAGAGAAATTCTTACAAAATTCGTTCAGGGGCTGTGATGCAACCTGGATTGACCATATCTAGACCCACAGCTGATTGAGACATAAGGGTGGACACTCTTGGGGCTGAGAGGTTCGGTGAGGTTGGGTGAGCCAACGCAGACCCTTTCAAGTAATACTGCATGGTACCCATCCCATGGGTCCCAAATCTCCAGGTTCAAGGGCATCTTCCTACGTCGAAAACAGGCATGAGAAACCCAGAAGATGGTACACCGTGTGATCGGGAAAGGTTTCTAAAACGCACCTCATTTCTCATCTCCTTTGCTCGGGTTCGCCATTCCAGCCGATTTACTAGCCATCTCCCTCCTTGGAGAATCAGCACCTTTAACCTCCTGTTCCGTACAGGTTGCAATTTGTCCTGAGGATGAACGGGAAAAGGGGGAACCAATGAGAGACTAGCTCTAGGTGTTGGGACAGGCACAGGTCACTCTAATTTCCCATCAGGAAGAAGAATTAAGCACAAGCTCAGCCTGCCCCCCAGAACCAGAAGAGGGCCTGAAGCAATCCTGTGCTTTTGCGGCCAGCTCCCAAAAAAGCGAGTTGAAAAATGGAGCTCAGGGGCACTGCAATTCACAAACCTGCAGAGTTTTAAATGATACCTCTCGTCCACAAATATATTAAGGGAAGGCAACGAAGAGGCTTTGAAAGCAAGGCAGAATTGCAGGAAACAGATTTCAGGAGGTAGATTCGAATCGCCTTGAAAGCACATGAAAAGCGGCAAAACGTGGACAATGATGCCCTTGGCCAAAAAGGGCGTATGCGTTTTTTCCTGAATATATTCAGGAAAAAACGCATACGCCCTTTTTGGCCAACCAAGCAACCTGGAAAGGCCAATCAGCGCTCCAAAGAAGTCTCGCTTCCCAGCGGGCAAAAGGGCCATGCGGAAAAAAGTGTCCAAACCAGAAATGCAGGACCGGCCATGGAGAAATGGGAGCCTTGCTACGCTGATGGGTGGGATGTAAATTGCCAACAGCCACTCCGGAGAAGTGTACGGTGTGTTCTGAAACATCTAAAAAACACAGCTTGGAGAGCATAGGGCACTTCCACTCATGGGCGTATAAATTGGGAAAACTAAAAATCAGCAAGACACAGGCACCCCAAAGTTTAGGGCTGCTCTGTTGACAAGAACCCCCACTTCATTACACCTTAAATATCCTAGGAAAGAGAAAAATGGATAAAGAAGTGGTGGTCCTCATGTACAATGGAATATCACTCAGCCATGAAATCCACGTCATAAGGCTAGTAGCAGCACGATGAGTGGATTTAGGTACGACGATTCTAAGTGAAATAAGTCACACAGAAAAAGACACTTATCATAAGATATCACTTAGAGAGGGAATGTAAAAACCGCTACACTTGAACTGAATTACAAAACAGAACAGAGTCACACGTTCAGAAAACACACTATGGCTGCTGAACGGGAAAGGTGAGGTGGGGTGATGCATAAAACAAGGGTTTCAAATTAGCTCAGATACCGTTCCATAAACCCAATATGTAAGAGACAAGACCTATTCCTTTTTCAGTGAACTGGACTCAACACCCCCTATTCACCGCACAAGAATATATCTGACTAGTAAGAATCTTCAAACCTATGTATTGATATCTCTCTGTAAGTGAGTCAAGGGGGTGTAAAGCGGCATAAACACAGCCGTGAAAAGCAGCTAAACCCCATTATAAAAATAAATTACTTTTCAAAACCCGTGAAACAAAGGCAGTGAAAGAGAGAGAAATTCTTACAAAATTCGTTCAGGGGCTGTGATGCAACCTGGATTGACCATATCTAGACCCACAGCTGATTGAGACATAAGGGTGGACACTCTTGGGGCTGAGAGGTTCGGTGAGGTTGGGTGAGCCAACGCAGACCCTTTCAAGTAATACTGCATGGTACCCATCCCATGGGTCCCAAATCTCCAGGTTCAAGGGCATCTTCCTACGTCGAAAACAGGCATGAGAAACCCAGAAGATGGTACACCGTGTGATCGGGAAAGGTTTCTAAAACGCACCTCATTTCTCATCTCCTTTGCTCGGGTTCGCCATTCCAGCCGATTTACTAGCCATCTCCCTCCTTGGAGAATCAGCACCTTTAACCTCCTGTTCCGTACAGGTTGCAATTTGTCCTGAGGATGAACGGGAAGAGGGGGAACCAATGAGAGACTAGCTCTAGGTGTTGGGACAGGCACAGGTCACTCTATTTTCCCATCAGGAAGAAGAATTAAGCACAAGCTCAGCCTGCCCCCCAGAACCAGAAGAGGGCCTGAAGCAATCCTGCGCTTTTGCGGCCAGCTCCCAAAAAAGCGAGTTGAAAAATGGAGCTCAGGGGCACTGCAATTCACAAACCTGCAGAGTTTTAAATGATACCTCTCGTCCACAAATATATTAAGGGAAGGCAACGAAGAGGCTTTGAAAGCAAGGCACAATTGCAGGAAACAGATTTCAGGAGGTAGATTCGAATCGCCTTGAAAGCACATGAAAAGCGGCAAAACGTGGACAATGATGCCCTTGGCCAAAAAGGGCGTATGCGTTTTTTCCTGAATATATTCAGGAAAAAACGCATACGCCCTTTTTGGCCAACCAAGCAACCTGGAAAGGCCAATCAGCGCTCCAAAGAAGTCTCGCTTCCCAGCGGGCAAAAGGGCCATGAGGAAAAAAGTGTCCAAACCAGAAATGCAGGACCGGCCATGGAGAAATGGGAGCCTTGCTACGCTGATGGGTGGGATGTAAATTGCCAACAGCCACTCTGGAGAAGTGTACGGTGTGTTCTGAAACATCTAAGAAACACAGCTTGGAGAGCATAGGGCACTTCCACTCATGGGCGTATAAATTGGGAAAACTAAAAATCAGCAAGACACAGGCACCCCAAAGTTTAGGGCTGCTCTGTGGACAAGAACCCCCACTTCATTACACCTTAAATATCCTAGGAAAGAGAAAAATGGATAAAGAAGTTGTGGTCCTCATGTACAATGGAATATCACTCAGCCATGAAATCCACGTCATAAGGCTAGTAGCAGCACGATGAGTGGATTTAGGTACGACGATTCTAAGTGAAATAAGTCACACAGAAAAAGACACTTATCATAAGATATCACTTAGAGAGGGAATGTAAAAACCGCTACACTTGAACTGAATTACAAAACAGAACAGAGTCACACGTTCAGAAAACACACTATGGCTGCTGAACGGGAAAGGTGAGGTGGGGTGCTGCATAAAACAAGGGTTTCAAATTAGCTCAGATACCGTTCCATAAACCCAATATGTAAGAGACAAGACCTATTCCTTTTTCAGTGAACTGGACTCAACACCCCCTATTCACCGCACAAGAATATATCTGACTAGTAAGAATCTTCAAACCTATGTATTGATATCTCTCTGTAAGTGAGTCAAGGGGGTGTAAAGCGGCATAAACACAGCCGTGAAAAGCAGCTAAACCCCATTATAAAAATAAATTACTTTTCAAAACCCGTGAAACAAAGGCAGTGAAAGAGAGAGAAATTCTTACAAAATTCGTTCAGGGGCTGTGATGCAACCTGGATTGACCATATCTAGACCCACAGCTGATTGAGACATAAGGGTGGACACTCTTGGGGCTGAGAGGTTCGGTGAGGTTGGGTGAGCCAACGCAGACCCTTTCAAGTAATACTGCATGGTACCCATCCCATGGGTCCCAAATCTCCAGGTTCAAGGGCATCTTCCTACGTCGAAAACAGGCATGAGAAACCCAGAAGATGGTACACCGTGTGATCGGGAAAGGTTTCTAAAACGCACCTCATTTCTCATCTCCTTTGCTCGGGTTCGCCATTCCAGCCGATTTACTAGCCATCTCCCTCCTTGGAGAATCAGCACCTTTAACCTCCTGTTCCGTACAGGTTGCAATTTGTCCTGAGGATGAACGGGAAGAGGGGGAACCAATGAGAGACTAGCTCTAGGTGTTGGGACAGGCACAGGTCACTCTATTTTCCCATCAGGAAGAAGAATTAAGCACAAGCTCAGCCTGCCCCCCAGAACCAGAAGAGGGCCTGAAGCAATCCTGCGCTTTTGCGGCCAGCTCCCAAAAAAGCGAGTTGAAAAATGGAGCTCAGGGGCACTGCAATTCACAAACCTGCAGAGTTTTAAATGATACCTCTCGTCCACAAATATATTAAGGGAAGGCAACGAAGAGGCTTTGAAAGCAAGGCAGAATTGCAGGAAACAGATTTCAGGAGGTAGATTCGAATCGCCTTGAAAGCACATGAAAAGCGGCAAAACGTGGACAATGATGCCCTTGGCCAAAAAGGGCGTATGCGTTTTTTCCTGAATATATTCAGGAAAAAACGCATACGCCCTTTTTGGCCAACCAAGCAACCTGGAAAGGCCAATCAGCGCTCCAAAGAAGTCTCGCTTCCCAGCGGGCAAAAGGGCCATGCGGAAAAAAGTGTCCAAACCAGAAATGCAGGAACGGCCATGGAGAAATGGGAGCCTTGCTACGCTGATGGGTGGGATGTAAATTGCCAACAGCCACTCTGGAGAAGTGTACGGTGTGTTCTGAAACATCTAAAAAACACAGCTTGGAGAGCATAGGGCACTTCCACTCATGGGCGTATAAATTGGGAAAACTAAAAATCAGCAAGACACAGGCACCCCAAAGTTTAGGGCTGCTCTGTTGACAAGAACCCCCACTTCATTACACCTTAAATATCCTAGGAAAGAGAAAAATGGATAAAGAAGTGGTGGTCCTCATGTACAATGGAATATCACTCAGCCAGGAAATCCACGTCATAAGGCTAGTAGCAGCACGATGAGTGGATTTAGGTACGACGATTCTAAGTGAAATAAGTCACACAGAAAAAGACACTTATCATAAGATATCACTTAGAGAGGGAATGTAAAAACCGCTACACTTGAACTGAATTACAAAACAGAACAGAGTCACACGTTCAGAAAACACACTATGGCTGCTGAACGGGAAAGGTGAGGTGGGGTGATGCATAAAACAAGGGTTTCAAATTAGCTCAGATACCGTTCCATAAACCCAATATGTAAGAGACAAGACCTATTCCTTTTTCAGTGAACTGGACTCAACACCCCCTATTCACCGCACAAGAATATATCTGACTAGTAAGAATCTTCAAACCTATGTATTGATATCTCTCTGTAAGTGAGTCAAGGGGGTGTAAAGCGGCATAAACACAGCCGTGAAAAGCAGCTAAACCCCATTATAAAAATAAATTACTTTTCAAAACCCGTGACACAAAGGCAGTGAAAGAGAGAGAAATTCTTACAAAATTCGTTCAGGGGCTGTGATGCAACCTGGATTGACCATATCTACACCCACAGCTGATTGAGACATAAGGGTGGACACTCTTGGGGCTGAGAGGTTCGGTGAGGTTGGGTGAGCCAACGCAGACCCTTTCAAGTAATACTGCATGGTACCCATCCCATGGGTCCCAAATCTCCAGGTTCAAGGGCATCTTCCTACGTCGAAAACAGGCATGAGAAACCCAGAAGATGGTACACCGTGTGATCGGGAAAGGTTTCTAAAACGCACCTCATTTCTCATCTCCTTTGCTCGGGTTCGCCATTCCAGCCGATTTACTAGCCATCTCCCTCCTTGGAGAATCAGCACCTTTAACCTCCTGTTCCGTACAGGTTGCAATTTGTCCTGAGGATGAACGGGAAGAGGGGGAACCAATGAGAGACTAGCTCTAGGTGTTGGGACAGGCACAGGTCACTCTATTTTCCCATCAGGAAGAAGAATTAAGCACAAGCTCAGCCTGCCCCCCAGAACCAGAAGAGGGCCTGAAGCAATCCTGCGCTTTTGCGGCCAGCTCCCAAAAAACCGAGTTGAAAAATGGAGCTCAGGGGCACTGCAATTCACAAACCTGCAGAGTTTTAAATGATACCTCTCGTCCACAAATATATTAAGGGAAGGCAACGAAGAGGCTTTGAAAGCAAGGCAGAATTGCAGGAAACAGATTTCAGGAGGTAGATTCGAATCGCCTTGAAAGCACATGAAAAGCGGCAAAACGTGGACAATGATGCCCTTGGCCAAAAAGGGCGTATGCGTTTTTTCCTGAATATATTCAGGAAAAAACGCATACGCCCTTTTTGGCCAACCAAGCAACCTGGAAAGGCCAATCAGCGCTCCAAAGAAGTCTCGCTTCCCAGCGGGCAAAAGGGCCATGCGGAAAAAAGTGTCCAAACCAGAAATGCAGGACCGGCCATGGAGAAATGGGAGCCTTGCTACGCTGATGGGTGGGATGTAAATTGCCAACAGCCACTCTGGAGAAGTGTACGGTGTGTTCTGAAACATCTAAAAAACACAGCTTGGAGAGCATAGGGCACTTCCACTCATGGGCGTATAAATTGGGAAAACTAAAAATCAGCAAGACACAGGCACCCCAAACTTTAGGGCTGCTCTGTGGACAAGAACCCCCACTTCATTACACCTTAAATATCCTAGGAAAGAGAAAAATGGATAAAGAAGTTGTGGTCCTCATGTACAATGGAATATCACTCAGCCAGGAAATCCACGTCATAAGGCTAGTAGCAGCACGATGAGTGGATTTAGGTACGACGATTCTAAGTGAAATAAGTCACACAGAAAAAGACACTTATCATAAGATATCACTTAGAGAGGGAATGTAAAAACCGCTACACTTGAACTGAATTACAAAACAGAACAGAGTCACACGTTCAGAAAACACACTATGGCTGCTGAACGGGAAAGGTGAGGTGGGGTGATGCATAAAACAAGGGTTTCAAATTAGCTCCGATACCGTTCCATAAACCCAATATGTAAGAGACAAGACCTATTCCTTTTTCAGTGAACTGGACTCAACACCCCCTATTCACCGCACAAGAATATATCTGACTAGTAAGAATCTTCAAACCTATGTATTGATATCTCTCTGTAAGTGAGTCAAGGGGGTGTAAAGCGGCATAAACACAGCCGTGAAAAGCAGCTAAACCCCATTATAAAAATAAATTACTTTTCAAAACCCGTGACACAAAGGCAGTGAAAGAGAGAGAAATTCTTACAAAATTCGTTCAGGGGCTGTGATGCAACCTGGATTGACCATATCTAGACCCACAGCTGATTGAGACATAAGGGTGGACACTCTTGGGGCTGAGAGGTTCGGTGAGGTTGGGTGAGCCAACGCAGACCCTTTCAAGTAATACTGCATGGTACCCATCCCATGGGTCCCAAATCTCCAGGTTCAAGGGCATCTTCCTACGTCGAAAACAGGCATGAGAAACCCAGAAGATGGTACACCGTGTGATCGGGAAAGGTTTCTAAAACGCACCTCATTTCTCATCTCCTTTGCTCGGGTTCGCCATTCCAGCCGATTTACTAGCCATCTCCCTCCTTGGAGAATCAGCACCTTTAACCTCCTGTTCCGTACAGGTTGCAATTTGTCCTGAGGATGAACGGGAAGAGGGGGAACCAATGAGAGACTAGCTCTAGGTGTTGGGACAGGCACAGGTCACTCTATTTTCCCATCAGGAAGAAGAATTAAGCACAAGCTCAGCCTGCCCCCCAGAACCAGAAGAGGGCCTGAAGCAATCCTGCGCTTTTGCGGCCAGCTCCCAAAAAAGCGAGTTGAAAAATGGAGCTCAGGGGCACTGCAATTCACAAACCTGCAGAGTTTTAAATGATACCTCTCGTCCACAAATATATTAAGGGAAGGCAACGAAGAGGCTTTGAAAGCAAGGCAGAATTGCAGGAAACAGATTTCAGGAGGTAGATTCGAATCGCCTTGAAAGCACATGAAAAGCGGCAAAACGTGGACAATGATGCCCTTGGCCAAAAAGGGCGTATGCGTTTTTTCCTGAATATATTCAGGAAAAAACGCATACGCCCTTTTTGGCCAACCAAGCAACCTGGAAAGGCCAATCAGCGCTCCAAAGAAGTCTCGCTTCCCAGCGGGCAAAAGGGCCATGCGGAAAAAAGTGTCCAAACCAGAAATGCAGGACCGGCCATGGAGAAATGGGAGCCTTGCTATGCTGATGGGTGGGATGTAAATTGCCAACAGCCACTCTGGAGAAGTGTACGGTGTGTTCTGAAAAATCTAAAAAACACAGCTTGGAGAGCATAGGGCACTTCCACTCATGGGCGTATAAATTGGGAAAACTAAAAATCAGCAAGACACAGGCACCCCAAAGTTTAGGGCTGCTCTGTTGACAAGAACCCCCACTTCATTACACCTTAAATATCCTAGGAAAGAGAAAAATGGATAAAGAAGTTGTGGTCCTCATGTACAATGGAATATCACTCAGCCAGGAAATCCACGTCATAAGGCTAGTAGCAGCACGATGAGTGGATTTAGGTACGACGATTCTAAGTGATATAAGTCACACAGAGAAAGACACTTATCATAAGATATCACTTAGAGAGGGAATGTAAAAAACGCTACACTTGAACTGAATTACAAAACAGAACAGAGTCACACGTTCAGAAAACACACTATGGCTGCTGAACGGGAAAGGTGAGGTGGGGTGATGCATAAAACAAGGGTTTCAAATTAGCTCAGATACCGTTCCATAAACCCAATATGTAAGAGACAAGACCTATTCCTTTTTCAGTGAACTGGACTCAACACCCCCTATTCACCGCAAAAGAATATATCTGACTAGTAAGAATCTTCAAACCTATGTATTGATATCTCTCTGTAAGTGAGTCAAGGGGGTGTAAAGCAGCATAAACACAGCCGTGAAAAGAAGCTAAACCCCATTATAAAAATAAATTACTTTTCAAAACCCGTGACACAAAGGCAGTGAAAGAGATAGAAATTCTTACAAAATTCGTTCAGGGGCTGTGATGCAACCTGGATTGACCATATCTAGACCCACAGCTGATTGAGACATAAGGGTGGACACTTTGGGGCTGAGAGGTTCGGTGAGGTTGGGTGAGCCAACGCAGACCCTTTCAAGTAATACTGCATGGTACCCATCCCATGGGTCCCAAATCTCCAGGTTCAAGGGCATCTTCCTACGTCGAAAACAGGCATGAGAAACCCAGAAGATGGTACACGGTGTGATCGGGAAAGGTTTCTAAAACGCACCTCATTTCTCATCTCCTTTGCTCGGGTTCGCCATTCCAGCCGATTTACTAGCCATCTCCCTCCTTGGAGAATCAGCACCTTTAACCTCCTGTTCCGTACAGGTTGCAATTTGTCCTGAGGATGAACGGGAAGAGGGGGAACCAATGAGAGACTAGCTCTAGGTGTTGGGACAGGCACAGGTCACTCTATTTTCCCATCAGGAAGAAGAATTAAGCACAAGCTCAGCCTGCCCCCCAGAACCAGAAGAGGGCCTGAAGCAATCCTGCGCTTTTGCGGCCAGCTCCCAAAAAAGCGAGTTGAAAAATGGAGCTCAGGGGCACTGCAATTCACAAACCTGCAGAGTTTTAAATGATACCTCTCGTCCACAAATATATTAAGGGAAGGCAACGAAGAGGCTTTGAAAGCAAGGCAGAATTGCAGGAAACAGATTTCAGGAGGTAGATTCGAATCGCCTTGAAAGCACATGAAAAGCGGCAAAACGTGGACAATGATGCCCTTGGCCAAAAAGGGCGTATGCGTTTTTTCCTGAATATATTCAGGAAAAAACGCATACGCCCTTTTTGGCCAACCAAGCAACCTGGAAAGGCCAATCAGCGCTCCAAAGAAGTCTCGCTTCCCAGCGGGCAAAAGGGCCATGCGGAAAAAAGTGTCCAAACCAGAAATGCAGGACCGGCCATGGAGAAATGGGAGCCTTGCTACGCTGATGGGTGGGATGTAACTTGCCAACAGCCACTCTGGAGAAGTGTACGGTGTGTTCTGAAACATCTAAAAAACACAGCTTGGAGAGCATAGGGCACTTCCACTCATGGGCGTATAAATTGGGAAAACTAAAAATCAGCAAGACACAGGCACCCCAAAGTTTAGGGCTGCTCTGTTGACAAGAACCCCCACTTCATTACACCTTAAATATCCTAGGAAAGAGAAAAATGGATAAAGAAGTGGTGGTCCTCATGTACAATGGAATATCACTCAGCCAGGAAATCCACGTCATAAGGCTAGTAGCAGCACGATGAGTGGATTTAGGTACGACGATTCTAAGTGAAATAAGTCACACAGAAAAAGACACTTATCATAAGATATCACTTAGAGAGGGAATGTAAAAACCGCTACACTTGAACTGAATTACAAAACAGAACAGAGTCACACGTTCAGAAAACACACTATGGCTGCTGAACGGGAAAGGTGAGGTGGGGTGATGCATAAAACAAGGGTTTCAAATTAGCTCAGATACCGTTCCATAAACCCAATATGTAAGAGACAAGACCTATTCCTTTTTCAGTGAACTGGACTCAACACCCCCTATTCACCGCACAAGAATATATCTGACTAGTAAGAATCTTCAAACCTATGTATTGATATCTCTGTGTAAGTGAGTCAAGGGGGTGTAAAGCGGCATAAACACAGCCGTGAAAAGCAGCTAAACCCCATTATAAAAATAAATTACTTTTCAAAACCCGTGAAACAAAGGCAGTGAAAGAGAGAGAAATTCTTACAAAATTCGTTCAGGGGCTGTGATGCAACCTGGATTGACCATATCTAGACCCACAGCTGATTGAGACATAAGGGTGGACACTCTTGGGGCTGAGAGGTTCGGTGAGGTTGGGTGAGCCAACGCAGACCCTTTCAAGTAATACTGCATGGTACCCATCCCATGGGTCCCAAATCTCCAGGTTCAAGGGCATCTTCCTACGTCGAAAACAGGCATGAGAAACCCAGAAGATGGTACACCGTGTGATCGGGAAAGGTTTCTAAAACGCACCTCATTTCTCATCTCCTTTGCTCGGGTTCGCCATTCCAGCCGATTTACTAGCCATCTCCCTCCTTGGAGAATCAGCACCTTTAACCTCCTGTTCCGTACAGGTTGCAATTTGTCCTGAGGATGAACGGGAAGAGGGGGAACCAATGAGAGACTAGCTCTAGGTGTTGGGACAGGCACAGGTCACTCTATTTTCCCATCAGGAAGAAGAATTAAGCACAAGCTCAGCCTGCCCCCCAGAACCAGAAGAGGGCCTGAAGCAATCCTGCGCTTTTGCGGCCAGCTCCCAAAAAAGCGAGTTGAAAAATGGAGCTCAGGGGCACTGCAATTCACAAACCTGCAGAGTTTTAAATGATACCTCTCGTCCACAAATATATTAAGGGAAGGCAACGAAGAGGCTTTGAAAGCAAGGCAGAATTGCAGGAAACAGATTTCAGGAGGTAGATTCGAATCGCCTTGAAAGCACATGAAAAGCGGCAAAACGTGGACAATGATGCCCTTGGCCAAAAAGGGCGTATGCGTTTTTTCCTGAATATATTCAGGAAAAAACGCATACGCCCTTTTTGGCCAACCAAGCAACCTGGAAAGGCCAATCAGCGCTCCAAAGAAGTCTCGCTTCCCAGCGGGCAAAAGGGCCATGCGGAAAAAAGTGTCCAAACCAGAAATGCAGGACCGGCCATGGAGAAATGGGAGCCTTGCTACGCTGATGGGTGGGATGTAAATTGCCAACAGCCACTCTGGAGAAGTGTACGGTGTGTTCTGAAACATCTAAAAAACACAGCTTGGAGAGCATAGGGCACTTCCACTCATGGGCGTATAAATTGGGAAAACTAAAAATCAGCAAGACACAGGCACCCCAAAGTTTAGGGCTGCTCTGTTGACAAGAACCCCCACTTTATTACACCTTAAATATCCTAGGAAAGAGAAAAATGGATAAAGAAGTGGTGGTCCTCATGTACAATGGAATATCACTCAGCCATGAAATCCACGTCATAAGGCTAGTAGCAGCACGATGAGTGGATTTAGGTACGACGATTCTAAGTGAAATAAGTCACACAGAAAAAGACACTTATCATAAGATATCACTTAGAGAGGGAATGTAAAAACCGCTACACTTGAACTGAATTACAAAACAGAACAGAGTCACACGTTCAGAAAACACACTATGGCTGCTGAACGGGAAAGGTGAGGTGGGGTGATGCATAAAACAAGGGTTTCAAATTAGCTCAGATACCGTTCCATAAACCCAATATGTAAGAGACAAGACCTATTCCTTTTTCAGTGAACTGGACTCAACACCCCCTATTCACCGCACAAGAATATATCTGACTAGTAAGAATCTTCAAACCTATGTATTGATATCTCTGTGTAAGTGAGTCAAGGGGGTGTAAAGCGGCATAAACACAGCCGTGAAAAGCAGCTAAACCCCATTATAAAAATAAATTACTTTTCAAAACCCGTGAAACAAAGGCAGTGAAAGAGAGAGAAATTCTTACAAAATTCGTTCAGGGGCTGTGATGCAACCTGGATTGACCATATCTAGACCCACAGCTGATTGAGACATAAGGGTGGACACTCTTGGGGCTGAGAGGTTCGGTGAGGTTGGGTGAGCCAACGCAGACCCTTTCAAGTAATACTGCATGGTACCCATCCCATGGGTCCCAAATCTCCAGGTTCAAGGGCATCTTCCTACGTCGAAAACAGGCATGAGAAACCCAGAAGATGGTACACCGTGTGATCGGGAAAGGTTTCTAAAACGCACCTCATTTCTCATCTCCTTTGCTCGGGTTCGCCATTCCAGCCGATTTACTAGCCATCTCCCTCCTTGGAGAATCAGCACCTTTAACCTCCTGTTCCGTACAGGTTGCAATTTGTCCTGAGGATGAACGGGAAGAGGGGGAACCAATGAGAGACTAGCTCTAGGTGTTGGGACAGGCACAGGTCACTCTATTTTCCCATCAGGAAGAAGAATTAAGCACAAGCTCAGCCTGCCCCCCAGAACCAGAAGAGGGCCTGAAGCAATCCTGCGCTTTTGCGGCCAGCTCCCAAAAAAGCGAGTTGAAAAATGGAGCTCAGGGGCACTGCAATTCACAAACCTGCAGAGTTTTAAATGATACCTCTCGTCCACAAATATATTAATGGAAGGCAACGAAGAGGCTTTGAAAGCAAGGCAGAATTGCAGGAAACAGATTTCGGGAGGTAGATTCGAATCGCCTTGAAAGCACATGAAAAGCGGCAAAACGTGGACAATGATGCCCTTGGCCAAAAAGGGCGTATGCGTTTTTTCCTGAATATATTCAGGAAAAAACGCATACGCCCTTTTTGGCCAACCAAGCAACCTGGAAAGGCCAATCAGCGCTCCAAAGAAGTCTCGCTTCCCAGCGGGCAAAAGGGCCATGCGGAAAAAAGTGTCCAAACCAGAAATGCAGGAACGGCCATGGAGAAATGGGAGCCTTGCTACGCTGATGGGTGGGATGTAAATTGCCAACAGCCACTCTGGAGAAGTGTACGGTGTGTTCTGAAACATCTAAAAAACACAGCTTGGAGAGCATAGGGCACTTCCACTCATGGGCGTATAAATTGGGAAAACTAAAAATCAGCAAGACACAGGCACCCCAAAGTTTAGGGCTGCTCTGTTGACAAGAACCCCCACTTCATTACACCTTAAATATCCTAGGAAAGAGAAAAATGGATAAAGAAGTTGTGGTCCTCATGTACAATGGAATATCACTCAGCCATGAAATCCACGTCATAAGGCTAGTAGAAGCACGATGAGTGGATTAGGGTACGACGATTCTAAGTGAAATAAGTCACACAGAAAAAGACACTTATCATAAGATATCACTTAGAGAGGGAATGTAAAAACCGCTACACTTGAACTGAATTACAAAACAGAACAGAGTCACACGTTCAGAAAACACACTATGGCTGCTGAACGGGAAAGGTGAGGTGGGGTGATGCATAAAACAAGGGTTTCAAATTAGCTCCGATACCGTTCCATAAACACAATATGTAAGAGACAAGACCTATTCCTTTTTCAGTGAACTGGACTCAACACCCCCTATTCACCGCACAAGAATATATCTGACTAGTAAGAATCTTCAAACCTATGTATTGATATCTCTCTGTAAGTGAGTCAAGGGGGTGTAAAGCGGCATAAACACAGCCGTGAAAAGCAGCTAAACCCCATTATAAAAATAAATTACTTTTCAAAACCCGTGAAACAAAGGCAGTGAAAGAGAGAGAAATTCTTACAAAATTCGTTCAGGGGCTGTGATGCAACCTGGATTGACCATATCTAGACCCACAGCTGATTGAGACATAAGGGTGGACACTCTTGGGGCTGAGAGGTTCGGTGAGGTTGGGTGAGCCAACGCAGACCCTTTCAAGTAATACTGCATGGTACCCATCCCATGGGTCCCAAATCTCCAGGTTCAAGGGCATCTTCCTACGTCGAAAACAGGCATGAGAAACCCAGAAGATGGTACACCGTGTGATCGGGAAAGGTTTCTAAAACGCACCTCATTTCTCATCTCCTTTGCTCGGGTTCGCCATTCCAGCCGATTTACTAGCCATCTCCCTCCTTGGAGAATCAGCACCTTTAACCTCCTGTTCCGTACAGGTTGCAATTTGTCCTGAGGATGAACGGGAAGAGGGGGAACCAATGAGAGACTAGCTCTAGGTGTTGGGACAGGCACAGGTCACTCTATTTTCCCATCAGGAAGAAGAATTAAGCACAAGCTCAGCCTGCCCCCCAGAACCAGAAGAGGGCCTGAAGCAATCCTGCGCTTTTGCGGCCAGCTCCCAAAAAAGCGAGTTGAAAAATGGAGCTCAGGGGCACTGCAATTCACAAACCTGCAGAGTTTTAAATGATACCTCTCGTCCACAAATATATTAATGGAAGGCAACGAAGAGGCTTTGAAAGCAAGGCAGAATTGCAGGAAACAGATTTCGGGAGGTAGATTCGAATCGCCTTGAAAGCACATGAAAAGCGGCAAAACGTGGACAATGATGCCCTTGGCCAAAAAGGGCGTATGCGTTTTTTCCTGAATATATTCAGGAAAAAACGCATACGCCCTTTTTGGCCAACCAAGCAACCTGGAAAGGCCAATCAGCGCTCCAAAGAAGTCTCGCTTCCCAGCGGGCAAAAGGGCCATGCGGAAAAAAGTGTCCAAACCAGAAATGCAGGACCGGCCATGGAGAAATGGGAGCCTTGCTACGCTGATGGGTGGGATGTAAATTGCCAACAGCCACTCTGGAGAAGTGTACGGTGTGTTCTGAAACATCTAAAAAACACAGCTTGGAGAGCATAGGGCACTTCCACTCATGGGCGTATAAATTGGGAAAACTAAAAATCAGCAAGACACAGGCACCCCAAAGTTTAGGGCTGCTCTGTTGACAAGAACCCCCACTTCATTACACCTTAAATATCCTAGGAAAGAGAAAAATGGATAAAGAAGTTGTGGTCCTCATGTACAATGGAATATCACTCAGCCATGAAATCCACGTCATAAGGCTAGTAGCAGCACGATGAGTGGATTTAGGTACGACGATTCTAAGTGAAATAAGTCACACAGAAAAAGACACTTATCATAAGATATCACTTAGAGAGGGAATGTAAAAACCGCTACACTTGAACTGAATTACAAAACAGAACAGAGTCACACGTTCAGAAAACACACTATGGCTGCTGAACGGGAAAGGTGAGGTGGGGTGATGCATAAAACAAGGGTTTCAAATTAGCTCAGATACCGTTCCATAAACACAATATGTAAGAGACAAGACCTATTCCTTTTTCAGTGAACTGGACTCAACACCCCCTATTCACCGCACAAGAATATATCTGACTAGTAAGAATCTTCAAACCTATGTATTGATATCTCTCTGTAAGTGAGTCAAGGGGGTGTAAAGCGGCATAAACACAGCCGTGAAAAGCAGCTAAACCCCATTATAAAAATAAATTACTTTTCAAAACCCGTGAAACAAAGGCAGTGAAAGAGAGAGAAATTCTTACAAAATTCGTTCAGGGGCTGTGATGCAACCTGGATTGACCATATCTAGACCCACAGCTGATTGAGACATAAGGGTGGACACTCTTGGGGCTGAGAGGTTCGGTGAGGTTGGGTGAGCCAACGCAGACCCTTTCAAGTAATACTGCATGGTACCCATCCCATGGGTCCCAAATCTCCAGGTTCAAGGGCATCTTCCTACGTCGAAAACAGGCATGAGAAACCCAGAAGATGGTACACCGTGTGATCGGGAAAGGTTTCTAAAACGCACCTCATTTCTCATCTCCTTTGCTCGGGTTCGCCATTCCAGCCGATTTACTAGCCATCTCCCTCCTTGGAGAATCAGCACCTTTAACCTCCTGTTCCGTACAGGTTGCAATTTGTCCTGAGGATGAACGGGAAGAGGGGGAACCAATGAGAGACTAGCTCTAGGTGTTGGGACAGGCACAGGTCACTCTATTTTCCCATCAGGAAGAAGAATTAAGCACAAACTCAGCCTGCCCCCCAGAACGAGAAGAGGGCCTGAAGCAATCCTGCGCTTTTGCGGCCAGCTCCCAAAAAAGCGAGTTGAAAAATGGAGCTCAGGGGCACTGCAATTCACAAACCTGCAGAGTTTTAAATGATACCTCTCGTCCACAAATATATTAAGGGAAGGCAACGAAGAGGCTTTGAAAGCAAGGCAGAATTGCAGGAAACAGATTTCAGGAGGTAGATTCGAATCGCCTTGAAAGCACATGAAAAGCGGCAAAACGTGGACAATGATGCCCTTGGCCAAAAAGGGCGTATGCGTTTTTTCCTGAATATATTCAGGAAAAAACGCATACGCCCTTTTTGGCCAACCAAGCAACCTGGAAAGGCCAATCAGCGCTCCAAAGAAGTCTCGCTTCCCAGCGGGCAAAAGGGCCATGCGGAAAAAAGTGTCCAAACCAGAAATGCAGGACCGGCCATGGAGAAATGGGAGCCTTGCTACGCTGATGGGTGGGATGTAAATTGCCAACAGCCACTCTGGAGAAGTGTACGGTGTGTTCTGAAACATCTAAAAAACACAGCTTGGAGAGCATAGGGCACTTCCACTCATGGGCGTATAAATTGGGAAAACTAAAAATCAGCAAGACACAGGCACCCCAAAGTTTAGGGCTGCTCTGTTGACAAGAACCCCCACTTCATTACACCTTAAATATCCTAGGAAAGAGAAAAATGGATAAAGAAGTTGTGGTCCTCATGTACAATGGAATATCACTCAGCCATGAAATCCACGTCATAAGGCTAGTAGAAGCACGATGAGTGGATTAGGGTACGACGATTCTAAGTGAAATAAGTCACACAGAAAAAGACACTTATCATAAGATATCACTTAGAGAGGGAATGTAAAAACCGCTACACTTGAACTGAATTACAAAACAGAACAGAGTCACACGTTCAGAAAACACACTATGGCTGCTGAACGGGAAAGGTGAGGTGGGGTGATGCATAAAACAAGGGTTTCAAATTAGCTCCGATACCGTTCCATAAACACAATATGTAAGAGACAAGACCTATTCCTTTTTCAGTGAACTGGACTCAACACCCCCTATTCACCGCACAAGAATATATCTGACTAGTAAGAATCTTCAAACCTATGTATTGATATCTCTCTGTAAGTGAGTCAAGGGGGTGTAAAGCGGCATAAACACAGCCGTGAAAAGCAGCTAAACCCCATTATAAAAATAAATTACTTTTCAAAACCCGTGAAACAAAGGCAGTGAAAGAGAGAGAAATTCTTACAAAATTCGTTCAGGGGCTGTGATGCAACCTGGATTGACCATATCTAGACCCACAGCTGATTGAGACATAAGGGTGGACACTCTTGGGGCTGAGAGGTTCGGTGAGGTTGGGTGAGCCAACGCAGACCCTTTCAAGTAATACTGCATGGTACCCATCCCATGGGTCCCAAATCTCCAGGTTCAAGGGCATCTTCCTACGTCGAAAACAGGCATGAGAAACCCAGAAGATGGTACACCGTGTGATCGGGAAAGGTTTCTAAAACGCACCTCATTTCTCATCTCCTTTGCTCGGGTTCGCCATTCCAGCCGATTTACTAGCCATCTCCCTCCTTGGAGAATCAGCACCTTTAACCTCCTGTTCCGTACAGGTTGCAATTTGTCCTGAGGATGAACGGGAAGAGGGGGAACCAATGAGAGACTAGCTCTAGGTGTTGGGACAGGCACAGGTCACTCTATTTTCCCATCAGGAAGAAGAATTAAGCACAAGCTCAGCCTGCCCCCCAGAACCAGAAGAGGGCCTGAAGCAATCCTGCGCTTTTGCGGCCAGCTCCCAAAAAAGCGAGTTGAAAAATGGAGCTCAGGGGCACTGCAATTCACAAACCTGCAGAGTTTTAAATGATACCTCTCGTCCACAAATATATTAATGGAAGGCAACGAAGAGGCTTTGAAAGCAAGGCAGAATTGCAGGAAACAGATTTCGGGAGGTAGATTCGAATCGCCTTGAAAGCACATGAAAAGCGGCAAAACGTGGACAATGATGCCCTTGGCCAAAAAGGGCGTATGCGTTTTTTCCTGAATATATTCAGGAAAAAACGCATACGCCCTTTTTGGCCAACCAAGCAACCTGGAAAGGCCAATCAGCGCTCCAAAGAAGTCTCGCTTCCCAGCGGGCAAAAGGGCCATGCGGAAAAAAGTGTCCAAACCAGAAATGCAGGACCGGCCATGGAGAAATGGGAGCCTTGCTACGCTGATGGGTGGGATGTAAATTGCCAACAGCCACTCTGGAGAAGTGTACGGTGTGTTCTGAAACATCTAAAAAACACAGCTTGGAGAGCATAGGGCACTTCCACTCATGGGCGTATAAATTGGGAAAACTAAAAATCAGCAAGACACAGGCACCCCAAAGTTTAGGGCTGCTCTGTTGACAAGAACCCCCACTTCATTACACCTTAAATATCCTAGGAAAGAGAAAAATGGATAAAGAAGTTGTGGTCCTCATGTACAATGGAATATCACTCAGCCATGAAATCCACGTCATAAGGCTAGTAGCAGCACGATGAGTGGATTTAGGTACGACGATTCTAAGTGAAATAAGTCACACAGAAAAAGACACTTATCATAAGATATCACTTAGAGAGGGAATGTAAAAACCGCTACACTTGAACTGAATTACAAAACAGAACAGAGTCACACGTTCAGAAAACACACTATGGCTGCTGAACGGGAAAGGTGAGGTGGGGTGATGCATAAAACAAGGGTTTCAAATTAGCTCAGATACCGTTCCATAAACACAATATGTAAGAGACAAGACCTATTCCTTTTTCAGTGAACTGGACTCAACACCCCCTATTCACCGCACAAGAATATATCTGACTAGTAAGAATCTTCAAACCTATGTATTGATATCTCTCTGTAAGTGAGTCAAGGGGGTGTAAAGCGGCATAAACACAGCCGTGAAAAGCAGCTAAACCCCATTATAAAAATAAATTACTTTTCAAAACCCGTGAAACAAAGGCAGTGAAAGAGAGAGAAATTCTTACAAAATTCGTTCAGGGGCTGTGATGCAACCTGGATTGACCATATCTAGACCCACAGCTGATTGAGACATAAGGGTGGACACTCTTGGGGCTGAGAGGTTCGGTGAGGTTGGGTGAGCCAACGCAGACCCTTTCAAGTAATACTGCATGGTACCCATCCCATGGGTCCCAAATCTCCAGGTTCAAGGGCATCTTCCTACGTCGAAAACAGGCATGAGAAACCCAGAAGATGGTACACCGTGTGATCGGGAAAGGTTTCTAAAACGCACCTCATTTCTCATCTCCTTTGCTCGGGTTCGCCATTCCAGCCGATTTACTAGCCATCTCCCTCCTTGGAGAATCAGCACCTTTAACCTCCTGTTCCGTACAGGTTGCAATTTGTCCTGAGGATGAACGGGAAGAGGGGGAACCAATGAGAGACTAGCTCTAGGTGTTGGGACAGGCACAGGTCACTCTATTTTCCCATCAGGAAGAAGAATTAAGCACAAACTCAGCCTGCCCCCCAGAACGAGAAGAGGGCCTGAAGCAATCCTGCGCTTTTGCGGCCAGCTCCCAAAAAAGCGAGTTGAAAAATGGAGCTCAGGGGCACTGCAATTCACAAACCTGCAGAGTTTTAAATGATACCTCTCGTCCACAAATATATTAAGGGAAGGCAACGAAGAGGCTTTGAAAGCAAGGCAGAATTGCAGGAAACAGATTTCAGGAGGTAGATTCGAATCGCCTTGAAAGCACATGAAAAGCGGCAAAACGTGGACAATGATGCCCTTGGCCAAAAAGGGCGTATGCGTTTTTTCCTGAATATATTCAGGAAAAAACGCATACGCCCTTTTTGGCCAACCAAGCAACCTGGAAAGGCCAATCAGCGCTCCAAAGAAGTCTCGCTTCCCAGCGGGCAAAAGGGCCATGCGGAAAAAAGTGTCCAAACCAGAAATGCAGGACCGGCCATGGAGAAATGGGAGCCTTGCTACGCTGATGGGTGGGATGTAAATTGCCAACAGCCACTCTGGAGAAGTGTACGGTGTGTTCTGAAACATCTAAAAAACACAGCTTGGAGAGCATAGGGCACTTCCACTCATGGGCGTATAAATTGGGAAAACTAAAAATCAGCAAGACACAGGCACCCCAAAGTTTAGGGCTGCTCTGTTGACAAGAACCCCCACTTCATTACACCTTAAATATCCTAGGAAAGCGAAAAATGAATAAAGAAGTTGTGGTCCTCATGTACAATGGAATATCACTCAGCCATGAAATCCACGTCATAATGTTAGTAGCAGAACGATGAGTGGATTTAGGTACGACGATTCTAAGTGAAATAAGTCACACAGAAAAAGACACTTATCATAAGATATCACTTAAAGAGGGAATGTAAAAACCGCTACACTTGAACTGAATTACAAAACAGAACAGAGTCACACGTTCAGAAAACACACTATGGCTGCTGAACGGGAAAGGTGAGGTGGGGTGATGCATAAAACAAGGGTTTCAAATTAGCTCAGATACCGTTCCATAAACCCAATATGTAAGAGACAAAACCTATTCCTTTTTCAGTGAACTGGACTCAACACCCCCTATTCACCGCACAAGAATATATCTGACTAGTAAGAATCTTCAAACCTATGTATTGATATCTCTCTGTAAGTGAGTCAAGGGGGTGTAAAGCGGCATAAACACAGCCGTGAAAAGCAGCTAAACCCCATTATAAAAATAAATTACTTTTCAAAACCCGTGAAACAAAGGCAGTGAAAGAGAGAGAAATTCTTACAAAATTCGTTCAGGGGCTGTGATGCAACCTGGATTGACCATATCTAGACCCACAGCTGATTGAGACATAAGGGTGGACACTCTTGGGGCTGAGAGGTTCGGTGAGGTTGGGTGAGCCAACGCAGACCCTTTCAAGTAATACTGCATGGTACCCATCCCATGGGTCCCAAATCTCCAGGTTCAAGGGCATCTTCCTACGTCGAAAACAGGCATGAGAAACCCAGAAGATGGTACACCGTGTGATCGGGAAAGGTTTCTAAAACGCACCTCATTTCTCATCTCCTTTGCTCGGGTTCGCCATTCCAGCCGATTTACTAGCCATCTCCCTCCTTGGAGAATCAGCACCTTTAACCTCCTGTTCCGTACAGGTTGCAATTTGTCCTGAGGATGAACGGGAAGAGGGGGAACCAATGAGAGACTAGCTCTAGGTGTTGGGACAGGCACAGGTCACTCTATTTTCCCATCAGGAAGAAGAATTAAGCACAAGCTCAGCCTGCCCCCCAGAACCAGAAGAGGGCCTGAAGCAATCCTGCGCTTTTGCGGCCAGCTCCCAAAAAAGCGAGTTGAAAAATGGAGCTCAGGGGCACTGCAATTCACAAACCTGCAGAGTTTTAAATGATACCTCTCGTCCACAAATATATTAATGGAAGGCAACGAAGAGGCTTTGAAAGCAAGGCAGAATTGCAGGAAACAGATTTCGGGAGGTAGATTCGAATCGCCTTGAAAGCACATGAAAAGCGGCAAAACGTGGACAATGATGCCCTTGGCCAAAAAGGGCGTATGCGTTTTTTCCTGAATATATTCAGGAAAAAACGCATACGCCCTTTTTGGCCAACCAAGCAACCTGGAAAGGCCAATCAGCGCTCCAAAGAAGTCTCGCTTCCCAGCGGGCAAAAGGGCCATGCGGAAAAAAGTGTCCAAACCAGAAATGCAGGACCGGCCATGGAGAAATGGGAGCCTTGCTACGCTGATGGGTGGGATGTAAATTGCCAACAGCCACTCTGGAGAAGTGTACGGTGTGTTCTGAAACATCTAAAAAACACAGCTTGGAGAGCATAGGGCACTTCCACTCATGGGCGTATAAATTGGGAAAACTAAAAATCAGCAAGACACAGGCACCCCAAAGTTTAGGGCTGCTCTGTTGACAAGAACCCCCACTTCATTACACCTTAAATATCCTAGGAAAGAGAAAAATGGATAAAGAAGTTGTGGTCCTCATGTACAATGGAATATCACTCAGCCATGAAATCCACGTCATAAGGCTAGTAGCAGCACGATGAGTGGATTTAGGTACGACGATTCTAAGTGAAATAAGTCACACAGAAAAAGACACTTATCATAAGATATCACTTAGAGAGGGAATGTAAAAACCGCTACACTTGAACTGAATTACAAAACAGAACAGAGTCACACGTTCAGAAAACACACTATGGCTGCTGAACGGGAAAGGTGAGGTGGGGTGATGCATAAAACAAGGGTTTCAAATTAGCTCAGATACCGTTCCATAAACACAATATGTAAGAGACAAGACCTATTCCTTTTTCAGTGAACTGGACTCAACACCCCCTATTCACCGCACAAGAATATATCTGACTAGTAAGAATCTTCAAACCTATGTATTGATATCTCTCTGTAAGTGAGTCAAGGGGGTGTAAAGCGGCATAAACACAGCCGTGAAAAGCAGCTAAACCCCATTATAAAAATAAATTACTTTTCAAAACCCGTGAAACAAAGGCAGTGAAAGAGAGAGAAATTCTTACAAAATTCGTTCAGGGGCTGTGATGCAACCTGGATTGACCATATCTAGACCCACAGCTGATTGAGACATAAGGGTGGACACTCTTGGGGCTGAGAGGTTCGGTGAGGTTGGGTGAGCCAACGCAGACCCTTTCAAGTAATACTGCATGGTACCCATCCCATGGGTCCCAAATCTCCAGGTTCAAGGGCATCTTCCTACGTCGAAAACAGGCATGAGAAACCCAGAAGATGGTACACCGTGTGATCGGGAAAGGTTTCTAAAACGCACCTCATTTCTCATCTCCTTTGCTCGGGTTCGCCATTCCAGCCGATTTACTAGCCATCTCCCTCCTTGGAGAATCAGCACCTTTAACCTCCTGTTCCGTACAGGTTGCAATTTGTCCTGAGGATGAACGGGAAGAGGGGGAACCAATGAGAGACTAGCTCTAGGTGTTGGGACAGGCACAGGTCACTCTATTTTCCCATCAGGAAGAAGAATTAAGCACAAACTCAGCCTGCCCCCCAGAACGAGAAGAGGGCCTGAAGCAATCCTGCGCTTTTGCGGCCAGCTCCCAAAAAAGCGAGTTGAAAAATGGAGCTCAGGGGCACTGCAATTCACAAACCTGCAGAGTTTTAAATGATACCTCTCGTCCACAAATATATTAAGGGAAGGCAACGAAGAGGCTTTGAAAGCAAGGCAGAATTGCAGGAAACAGATTTCAGGAGGTAGATTCGAATCGCCTTGAAAGCACATGAAAAGCGGCAAAACGTGGACAATGATGCCCTTGGCCAAAAAGGGCGTATGCGTTTTTTCCTGAATATATTCAGGAAAAAACGCATACGCCCTTTTTGGCCAACCAAGCAACCTGGAAAGGCCAATCAGCGCTCCAAAGAAGTCTCGCTTCCCAGCGGGCAAAAGGGCCATGCGGAAAAAAGTGTCCAAACCAGAAATGCAGGACCGGCCATGGAGAAATGGGAGCCTTGCTACGCTGATGGGTGGGATGTAAATTGCCAACAGCCACTCTGGAGAAGTGTACGGTGTGTTCTGAAACATCTAAAAAACACAGCTTGGAGAGCATAGGGCACTTCCACTCATGGGCGTATAAATTGGGAAAACTAAAAATCAGCAAGACACAGGCACCCCAAAGTTTAGGGCTGCTCTGTTGACAAGAAGCCCCACTTCATTACACCTTAAATATCCTAGGAAAGCGAAAAATGAATAAAGAAGTTGTGGTCCTCATGTACAATGGAATATCACTCAGCCATGAAATCCACGTCATAATGTTAGTAGCAGAACGATGAGTGGATTTAGGTACGACGATTCTAAGTGAAATAAGTCACACAGAAAAAGACACTTATCATAAGATATCACTTAAAGAGGGAATGTAAAAACCGCTACACTTGAACTGAATTACAAAACAGAACAGAGTCACACGTTCAGAAAACACACTATGGCTGCTGAACGGGAAAGGTGAGGTGGGGTGATGCATAAAACAAGGGTTTCAAATTAGCTCAGATACCGTTCCATAAACCCAATATGTAAGAGACAAAACCTATTCCTTTTTCAGTGAACTGGACTCAACACCCCCTATTCACCGCACAAAAATATATATGACTAGTAAGAATCTTCAAACCTATGTATTGATATCTCTCTGTAAGTGAGTCAAGGGGGTGTAAAGCGGCATAAACACAGCCGTGAAAAGCAGCTAAACCCCATTATAAAAATAAATTACTTTTCAAAACCCGTGAAACAAAGGCAGTGAAAGAGAGAGAAATTCTTACAAAATTCGTTCAGGGGACGTGATGCAACCTGGATTGACCATATCTAGACCCACAGCTGATTGAGACATAAGGGTGGACACTCTTGGGGCTGAGAGGTTCGGTGAGGTTGGGTGAGCCAACGCAGACCCTTTCAAGTAATACTGCATGGTACCCATCCCATGGGTCCCAAATCTCCAGGTTCAAGGGCATCTTCCTACGTCGAAAACAGGCATGAGAAACCCAGAAGATGGTACACCGTGTGATCGGGAAAGGTTTCTAAAACGCACCTCATTTCTCATCTCCTTTGCTCGGGTTCGCCATTCCAGCCGATTTACTAGCCATCTCCCTCCTTGGAGAATCAGCACCTTTAACCTCCTGTTCCGTACAGGTTGCAATTTGTCCTGAGGATGAACGGGAAGAGGGGGAACCAATGAGAGACTAGCTCTAGGTGTTGGGACAGGCACAGGTCACTCTATTTTCCCATCAGGAAGAAGAATTAAGCACAAGCTCAGCCTGCCCCCCAGAACCAGAAGAGGGCCTGAAGCAATCCTGCGCTTTTGCGGCCAGCTCCCAAAAAAGCGAGTTGAAAAATGGAGCTCAGGGGCACTGCAATTCACAAACCTGCAGAGTTTTAAATGATACCTCTCGTCCACAAATATATTAAGGGAAGGCAACGAAGAGGCTTTGAAAGCAAGGCAGAATTGCAGGAAACAGATTTCAGGAGGTAGATTCGAATCGCCTTGAAAGCACATGAAAAGCGGCAAAACGTGGACAATGATGCCCTTGGCCAAAAAGGGCGTATGCGTTTTTTCCTGAATATATTCAGGAAAAAACGCATACGCCCTTTTTGGCCAACCAAGCAACCTGGAAAGGCCAATCAGCGCTCCAAAGAAGTCTCGCTTCCCAGCGGGCAAAAGGGCCATGCGGAAAAAAGTGTCCAAACCAGAAATGCAGGACCGGCCATGGAGAAATGGGAGCCTTGCTACGCTGATGGGTGGGATGTAAATTGCCAACAGCCACTCTGGAGAAGTGTACGGTGTGTTCTGAAACATCTAAAAAACACAGCTTGGAGAGCATAGGGCACTTCCACTCATGGGCGTATAAATTGGGAAAACTAAAAATCAGCAAGACACAGGCACCCCAAAGTTTAGGGCTGCTCTGTTGACAAGAACCCCCACTTCATTACACCTTAAATATCCTAGGAAAGAGAAAAATGGATAAAGAAGTGGTGGTCCTCATGTACAATGGAATATCACTCAGCCATGAAATCCACGTCATAAGGCTAGTAGCAGCACGATGAGTGGATTTAGGTACGACGATTCTAAGTGAAATAAGTCACACAGAAAAAGACACTTATCATAAGATATCACTTAGAGAGGGAATGTAAAAACCGCTACACTTGAACTGAATTACAAAACAGAACAGAGTCACACGTTCAGAAAACACACTATGGCTGCTGAACGGGAAAGGTGAGGTGGGGTGATGCATAAAACAAGGGTTTCAAATTAGCTCAGATACCGTTCCATAAACCCAATATGTAAGAGACAAGACCTATTCCTTTTTCAGTGAACTGGACTCAACACCCCCTATTCACCGCACAAGAATATATCTGACTAGTAAGAATCTTCAAACCTATGTATTGATATCTCTCTGTAAGTGAGTCAAGGGGGTGTAAAGCGGCATAAACACAGCCGTGAAAAGCAGCTAAACCCCATTATAAAAATAAATTACTTTTCAAAACCCGTGAAACAAAGGCAGTGAAAGAGAGAGAAATTCTTACAAAATTCGTTCAGGGGCTGTGATGCAACCTGGATTGACCATATCTAGACCCACAGCTGATTGAGACATAAGGGTGGACACTCTTGGGGCTGAGAGGTTCGGTGAGGTTGGGTGAGCCAACGCAGACCCTTTCAAGTAATACTGCATGGTACCCATCCCATGGGTCCCAAATCTCCAGGTTCAAGGGCATCTTCCTACGTCGAAAACAGGCATGAGAAACCCAGAAGATGGTACACCGTGTGATCGGGAAAGGTTTCTAAAACGCACCTCATTTCTCATCTCCTTTGCTCGGGTTCGCCATTCCAGCCGATTTACTAGCCATCTCCCTCCTTGGAGAATCAGCACCTTTAACCTCCTGTTCCGTACAGGTTGCAATTTGTCCTGAGGATGAACGGGAAGAGGGGGAACCAATGAGAGACTAGCTCTAGGTGTTGGGACAGGCACAGGTCACTCTATTTTCCCATCAGGAAGAAGAATTAAGCACAAGCTCAGCCTGCCCCCCAGAACCAGAAGAGGGCCTGAAGCAATCCTGCGCTTTTGCGGCCAGCTCCCAAAAAAGCGAGTTGAAAAATGGAGCTCAGGGGCACTGCAATTCACAAACCTGCAGAGTTTTAAATGATACCTCTCGTCCACAAATATATTAATGGAAGGCAACGAAGAGGCTTTGAAAGCAAGGCAGAATTGCAGGAAACAGATTTCGGGAGGTAGATTCGAATCGCCTTGAAAGCACATGAAAAGCGGCAAAACGTGGACAATGATGCCCTTGGCCAAAAAGGGCGTATGCGTTTTTTCCTGAATATATTCAGGAAAAAACGCATACGCCCTTTTTGGCCAACCAAGCAACCTGGAAAGGCCAATCAGCGCTCCAAAGAAGTCTCGCTTCCCAGCGGGCAAAAGGGCCATGCGGAAAAAAGTGTCCAAACCAGAAATGCAGGACCGGCCATGGAGAAATGGGAGCCTTGCTACGCTGATGGGTGGGATGTAAATTGCCAACAGCCACTCTGGAGAAGTGTACGGTGTGTTCTGAAACATCTAAAAAACACAGCTTGGAGAGCATAGGGCACTTCCACTCATGGGCGTATAAATTGGGAAAACTAAAAATCAGCAAGACACAGGCACCCCAAAGTTTAGGGCTGCTCTGTTGACAAGAACCCCCACTTCATTACACCTTAAATATCCTAGGAAAGAGAAAAATGGATAAAGAAGTGGTGGTCCTCATGTACAATGGAATATCACTCAGCCATGAAATCCACGTCATAAGGCTAGTAGCAGCACGATGAGTGGATTTAGGTACGACGATTCTAAGTGAAATAAGTCACACAGAAAAAGACACTTATCATAAGATATCACTTAGAGAGGGAATGTAAAAACCGCTACACTTGAACTGAATTACAAAACAGAACAGAGTCACACGTTCAGAAAACACACTATGGCTGCTGAACGGGAAAGGTGAGGTGGGGTGATGCATAAAACAAGGGTTTCAAATTAGCTCAGATACCGTTCCATAAACACAATATGTAAGAGACAAGACCTATTCCTTTTTCAGTGAACTGGACTCAACACCCCCTATTCACCGCACAAGAATATATCTGACTAGTAAGAATCTTCAAACCTATGTATTGATATCTCTCTGTAAGTGAGTCAAGGGGGTGTAAAGCGGCATAAACACAGCCGTGAAAAGCAGCTAAACCCCATTATAAAAATAAATTACTTTTCAAAACCCGTGAAACAAAGGCAGTGAAAGAGAGAGAAATTCTTACAAAATTCGTTCAGGGGCTGTGATGCAACCTGGATTGACCATATCTAGACCCACAGCTGATTGAGACATAAGGGTGGACACTCTTGGGGCTGAGAGGTTCGGTGAGGTTGGGTGAGCCAACGCAGACCCTTTCAAGTAATACTGCATGGTACCCATCCCATGGGTCCCAAATCTCCAGGTTCAAGGGCATCTTCCTACGTCGAAAACAGGCATGAGAAACCCAGAAGATGGTACACCGTGTGATCGGGAAAGGTTTCTAAAACGCACCTCATTTCTCATCTCCTTTGCTCGGGTTCGCCATTCCAGCCGATTTACTAGCCATCTCCCTCCTTGGAGAATCAGCACCTTTAACCTCCTGTTCCGTACAGGTTGCAATTTGTCCTGAGGATGAACGGGAAGAGGGGGAACCAATGAGAGACTAGCTCTAGGTGTTGGGACAGGCACAGGTCACTCTATTTTCCCATCAGGAAGAAGAATTAAGCACAAACTCAGCCTGCCCCCCAGAACGAGAAGAGGGCCTGAAGCAATCCTGCGCTTTTGCGGCCAGCTCCCAAAAAAGCGAGTTGAAAAATGGAGCTCAGGGGCACTGCAATTCACAAACCTGCAGAGTTTTAAATGATACCTCTCGTCCACAAATATATTAAGGGAAGGCAACGAAGAGGCTTTGAAAGCAAGGCAGAATTGCAGGAAACAGATTTCAGGAGGTAGATTCGAATCGCCTTGAAAGCACATGAAAAGCGGCAAAACGTGGACAATGATGCCCTTGGCCAAAAAGGGCGTATGCGTTTTTTCCTGAATATATTCAGGAAAAAACGCATACGCCCTTTTTGGCCAACCAAGCAACCTGGAAAGGCCAATCAGCGCTCCAAAGAAGTCTCGCTTCCCAGCGGGCAAAAGGGCCATGCGGAAAAAAGTGTCCAAACCAGAAATGCAGGACCGGCCATGGAGAAATGGGAGCCTTGCTACGCTGATGGGTGGGATGTAAATTGCCAACAGCCACTCTGGAGAAGTGTACGGTGTGTTCTGAAACATCTAAAAAACACAGCTTGGAGAGCATAGGGCACTTCCACTCATGGGCGTATAAATTGGGAAAACTAAAAATCAGCAAGACACAGGCACCCCAAAGTTTAGGGCTGCTCTGTTGACAAGAACCCCCACTTCATTACACCTTAAATATCCTAGGAAAGCGAAAAATGAATAAAGAAGTTGTGGTCCTCATGTACAATGGAATATCACTCAGCCATGAAATCCACGTCATAATGTTAGTAGCAGAACGATGAGTGGATTTAGGTACGACGATTCTAAGTGAAATAAGTCACACAGAAAAAGACACTTATCATAAGATATCACTTAAAGAGGGAATGTAAAAACCGCTACACTTGAACTGAATTACAAAACAGAACAGAGTCACACGTTCAGAAAACACACTATGGCTGCTGAACGGGAAAGGTGAGGTGGGGTGATGCATAAAACAAGGGTTTCAAATTAGCTCAGATACCGTTCCATAAACCCAATATGTAAGAGACAAGACCTATTCCTTTTTCAGTGAACTGGACTCAACACCCCCTATTCACCGCACAAAAATATATATGACTAGTAAGAATCTTCAAACCTATGTATTGATATCTCTCTGTAAGTGAGTCAAGGGGGTGTAAAGCGGCATAAACACAGCCGTGAAAAGCAGCTAAACCCCATTATAAAAATAAATTACTTTTCAAAACCCGTGAAACAAAGGCAGTGAAAGAGAGAGAAATTCTTACAAAATTCGTTCAGGGGACGTGATGCAACCTGGATTGACCATATCTAGACCCACAGCTGATTGAGACATAAGGGTGGACACTCTTGGGGCTGAGAGGTTCGGTGAGGTTGGGTGAGCCAACGCAGACCCTTTCAAGTAATACTGCATGGTACCCATCCCATGGGTCCCAAATCTCCAGGTTCAAGGGCATCTTCCTACGTCGAAAACAGGCATGAGAAACCCAGAAGATGGTACACCGTGTGATCGGGAAAGGTTTCTAAAACGCACCTCATTTCTCATCTCCTTTGCTCGGGTTCGCCATTCCAGCCGATTTACTAGCCATCTCCCTCCTTGGAGAATCAGCACCTTTAACCTCCTGTTCCGTACAGGTTGCAATTTGTCCTGAGGATGAACGGGAAGAGGGGGAACCAATGAGAGACTAGCTCTAGGTGTTGGGACAGGCACAGGTCACTCTATTTTCCCATCAGGAAGAAGAATTAAGCACAAGCTCAGCCTGCCCCCCAGAACCAGAAGAGGGCCTGAAGCAATCCTGCGCTTTTGCGGCCAGCTCCCAAAAAAGCGAGTTGAAAAATGGAGCTCAGGGGCACTGCAATTCACAAACCTGCAGAGTTTTAAATGATACCTCTCGTCCACAAATATATTAAGGGAAGGCAACGAAGAGGCTTTGAAAGCAAGGCAGAATTGCAGGAAACAGATTTCAGGAGGTAGATTCGAATCGCCTTGAAAGCACATGAAAAGCGGCAAAACGTGGACAATGATGCCCTTGGCCAAAAAGGGCGTATGCGTTTTTTCCTGAATATATTCAGGAAAAAACGCATACGCCCTTTTTGGCCAACCAAGCAACCTGGAAAGGCCAATCAGCGCTCCAAAGAAGTCTCGCTTCCCAGCGGGCAAAAGGGCCATGCGGAAAAAAGTGTCCAAACCAGAAATGCAGGACCGGCCATGGAGAAATGGGAGCCTTGCTACGCTGATGGGTGGGATGTAAATTGCCAACAGCCACTCTGGAGAAGTGTACGGTGTGTTCTGAAACATCTAAAAAACACAGCTTGGAGAGCATAGGGCACTTCCACTCATGGGCGTATAAATTGGGAAAACTAAAAATCAGCAAGACACAGGCACCCCAAAGTTTAGGGCTGCTCTGTGGACAAGAACCCCCACTTCATTACACCTTAAATATCCTAGGAAAGAGAAAAATGGATAAAGAAGTTGTGGTCCTCATGTACAATGGAATATCACTCAGCCATGAAATCAACGTCATAAGGCTAGTAGCAGCACGATGAGTGGATTTAGGTACGACGATTCTAAGTGAAATAAGTCACACAGAAAAAGACACTTATCATAAGATATCACTTAGAGAGGGAATGTAAAAACCGCTACACTTGAACTGAATTACAAAACAGAACAGAGTCACACGTTTAGGAAACACACTATGGCTGCTGAACGGGAAAGGTGAGGTGGGGTGATGCATAAAACAAGGGTTTCAAATTAGCTCCGATACCGTTCCATAAACCCAATATGTAAGAGACAAGACCTATTCCTTTTTCAGTGAACTGGACTCAACACCCCCTATTCACCGCACAAGAATATATCTGACTAGGAAGAATCTTCAAACCTATGTATTGATATCTCTCTGTAAGTGAGTCAAGGGGGTGTAAAGCAGCATAAACACAGCCGTGAAAAGCAGCTAAACCCCATTATAAAAATAAATTACTTTTCAAAACCCGTGAAACAAAGACAGTGAAAGAGAGAGAAATTCTTACAAAATTCGTTCAGGGGCTGTGATGCAACCTGGATTGACCATATCTAGACCCACAGCTGATTGAGACATAAGGGTGGACACTCTTGGGGCTGAGAGGTTCGGTGAGGTTGGGTGAGCCAACGCAGACCCTTTCAAGTAATACTGCATGGTACCCATCCCATGGGTCCCAAATCTCCAGGTTCAAGGGCATCTTCCTACGTCGAAAACAGGCATGAGAAACCCAGAAGATGGTACACCGTGTGATCGGGAAAGGTTTCTAAAACGCACCTCATTTCTCATCTCCTTTGCTCGGGTTCGCCATTCCAGCCGATTTACTAGCCATCTCCCTCCTTGGAGAATCAGCACCTTTAACCTCCTGTTCCGTACAGGTTGCAATTTGTCCTGAGGATGAACGGGAAGAGGGGGAACCAGTGAGAGACTAGCTCTAGGTGTTGGGACAGGCACAGGTCACTCTATTTTCCCATCAGGAAGAAGAATTAAGCACAAGCTCAGCCTGCCCCCCAGAACCAGAAGAGGGCCTGAAGCAATCCTGCGCTTTTGCGGCCAGCTCCCAAAAAAGCGAGTTGAAAAATGGAGCTCAGGGGCACTGCAATTCACAAACCTGCAGAGTTTTAAATGATACCTCTCGTCCACAAATATATTAAGGGAAGGCAACGAAGAGGCTTTGAAAGCAAGGCAGAATTGCAGGAAACAGATTTCAGGAGGTAGATTCGAATCGCCTTGAAAGCACATGAAAAGCGGCAAAATGTGGACAATGATGCCCTTGGCCAAAAAGGGCGTATGCGTTTTTTCCTGAATATATTCAGGAAAAAACGCATACGCCCTTTTTGGCCAACCAAGCAACTTGGAAAGGCCAATCAGCGCTCCAAAGATGTCTCGCTTCCCAGCGGGCAAAAGGGCCATGCGGAAAAAAGTGTCCAAACCAGAAATGCAGGACCGGCCATGGAGAAATGGGAGCCTTGCTACGCTGATGGGCGGGATGTAAATTGCCAACAGCCACTCTGGAGAAGTGTACGGTGTGTTCTGAAACATGTAAAAAACACAGCTTGGAGAGCATAGGGCACTTCCACTCATGGGCGTATAAATTGGGAAAACTAAAAATCAGCAAGACACAGGCACCCCAAAGTTTAGGGCTGCTCTGTTGACAAGAACCCCCACTTCATTACACCTTAAATATCCTAGGAAAGCAAAAAATGGATAAAGAAGTTGGGGTCCTCATGTACAATGGAATATCACTCAGCCATGAAATCAACGTCATAAGGCTAGTAGCAGCACGATGAGTGGATTTAGGTACGACGATTCTAAGTGAAATAAGTCTCACAGAAAAAGACACTTATCATAAGATATCACTTAGAGAGGGAATGTAAAAACCGCTACACTTGAACTGAATTGCAAAACAGAACAGAGTCACACGTTTAGGAAACACACTATGGCTGCTGAACGGGAAAGGTGAGGTGGGGTGATGCATAAAACAAGGGTTTCAAATTAGCTCAGATACCGTTCCATAAACCCAATATGTAAGAGACAAGACCTATTCCTTTTTCAGTGAACTGGACTCAACACCCCCTATTCACCGCACAAAAATATATATGACTAGTAAGAATCTTCAAACCTATGTATTGATATCTCTCTGTAAGTGAGTCAAGGGGGTGTAAAGCGGCATAAACACAGCCGTGAAAAGCAGCTAAACCCCATTATAAAAATAAATTACTTTTCAAAACCCGTCAAACAAAGGCAGTGAAAGAGAGAGAAATTCTTACAAAATTCGTTCAGGGGCCGTGATGCAACCTGGATTGACCATATCTAGACCCACAGCTGATTGAGACATAAGGGTGGACACTCTTGGGGCTGAGAGGTTCGGTGAGGTTGGGTGAGCCAACGCAGACCCTTTCAAGTAATACTGCATGGTACCCATCCCATGGGTCCCAAATCTCCAGGTTCAAGGGCATCTTCCTACGTCGAAAACAGGCATGAGAAACCCAGAAGATGGTACACCGTGTGATCGGGAAAGGTTTCTAAAACGCACCTCATTTCTCATCTCCTTTGCTCGGGTTCGCCATTCCAGCCGATTTACTAGCCATCTCCCTCCTTGGAGAATCAGCACCTTTAACCTCCTGTTCCGTACAGGTTGCAATTTGTCCTGAGGATGAACGGGAAGAGGGGGAACCAATGAGAGACTAGCTCTAGGTGTTGGGACAGGCACAGGTCACTCTATTTTCCCATCAGGAAGAAGAATTAAGCACAAGCTCAGCCTGCCCCCCAGAACCAGAAGAGGGCCTGAAGCAATCCTGCGCTTTTGCGGCCAGCTCCCAAAAAAGCGAGTTGAAAAATGGAGCTCAGGGGCACTGCAATTCACAAACCTGCAGAGTTTTAAATGATACCTCTCGTCCACAAATATATTAAGGGAAGGCAACGAAGAGGCTTTGAAAGCAAGGCAGAATTGCAGGAAACAGATTTCAGGAGGTAGATTCGAATCGCCTTGAAAGCACATGAAAAGCGGCAAAACGTGGACAATGATGCCCTTGGCCAAAAAGGGCGTATGCGTTTTTTCCTGAATATATTCAGGAAAAAACGCATACGCCCTTTTTGGCCAACCAAGCAACCTGGAAAGGCCAATCAGCGCTCCAAAGAAGTCTCGCTTCCCAGCGGGCAAAAGGGCCATGCGGAAAAAAGTGTCCAAACCAGAAATGCAGGACCGGCCATGGAGAAATGGGAGCCTTGCTACGCTGATGGGCGGGATGTAAATTGCCAACAGCCACTCTGGAGAAGTGTACGGTGTGTTCTGAAACATCTAAAAAACACAGCTTGGAGAGCATAGGGCACTTCCACTCATGGGCGTATAAATTGGGAAAACTAAAAATCAGCAAGACACAGGCACCCCAAAGTTTAGGGCTGCTCTGTTGACAAGAACCCCCACTTCATTACACCTTAAATATCCTAGGAAAGAGAAAAATGGATAAAGAAGTTGGGGTCCTCATGTACAATGGAATATCACTCAGCCATGAAATCAACGTCATAAGGCTAGTAGCAGCACGATGAGTGGATTTAGGTACGACGATTCTAAGTGAAATAAGTCACACAGAAAAAGACACTTATCATAAGATATCACTTAAAGAGGGAATGTAAAAACCGCTACACTTGAACTGAATTACAAAACAGAACAGAGTCACACGTTCAGAAAACACACTATGGCTGCTGAACGGGAAAGGTGAGGTGGGGTGATGCATAAAACAAGGGTTTCAAATTAGCTCAGATACCGTTCCATAAACCCAATATGTAAGAGACAAAACCTATTCCTTTTTCAGTGAACTGGACTCAACACCCCCTATTCACCGCACAAAAATATATATGACTAGTAAGAATCTTCAAACCTATGTATTGATATCTCTCTGTAAGTGAGTCAAGGGGGTGTAAAGCGGCATAAACACAGCCGTGAAAAGCAGCTAAACCCCATTATAAAAATAAATTACTTTTCAAAACCCGTGAAACAAAGGCAGTGAAAGAGAGAGAAATTCTTACAAAATTCGTTCAGGGGACGTGATGCAACCTGGATTGACCATATCTAGACCCACAGCTGATTGAGACATAAGGGTGGACACTCTTGGGGCTGAGAGGTTCGGTGAGGTTGGGTGAGCCAACGCAGACCCTTTCAAGTAATACTGCATGGTACCCATCCCATGGGTCCCAAATCTCCAGGTTCAAGGGCATCTTCCTACGTCGAAAACAGGCATGAGAAACCCAGAAGATGGTACACCGTGTGATCGGGAAAGGTTTCTAAAACGCACCTCATTTCTCATCTCCTTTGCTCGGGTTCGCCATTCCAGCCGATTTACTAGCCATCTCCCTCCTTGGAGAATCAGCACCTTTAACCTCCTGTTCCGTACAGGTTGCAATTTGTCCTGAGGATGAACGGGAAGAGGGGGAACCAATGAGAGACTAGCTCTAGGTGTTGGGACAGGCACAGGTCACTCTATTTTCCCATCAGGAAGAAGAATTAAGCACAAGCTCAGCCTGCCCCCCAGAACCAGAAGAGGGCCTGAAGCAATCCTGCGCTTTTGCGGCCAGCTCCCAAAAAAGCGAGTTGAAAAATGGAGCTCAGGGGCACTGCAATTCACAAACCTGCAGAGTTTTAAATGATACCTCTCGTCCACAAATATATTAAGGGAAGGCAACGAAGAGGCTTTGAAAGCAAGGCAGAATTGCAGGAAACAGATTTCAGGAGGTAGATTCGAATCGCCTTGAAAGCACATGAAAAGCGGCAAAACGTGGACAATGATGCCCTTGGCCAAAAAGGGCGTATGCGTTTTTTCCTGAATATATTCAGGAAAAAACGCATACGCCCTTTTTGGCCAACCAAGCAACCTGGAAAGGCCAATCAGCGCTCCAAAGAAGTCTCGCTTCCCAGCGGGCAAAAGGGCCATGCGGAAAAAAGTGTCCAAACCAGAAATGCAGGACCGGCCATGGAGAAATGGGAGCCTTGCTACGCTGATGGGTGGGATGTAAATTGCCAACAGCCACTCTGGAGAAGTGTACGGTGTGTTCTGAAACATCTAAAAAACACAGCTTGGAGAGCATAGGGCACTTCCACTCATGGGCGTATAAATTGGGAAAACTAAAAATCAGCAAGACACAGGCACCCCAAAGTTTAGGGCTGCTCTGTGGACAAGAACCCCCACTTCATTACACCTTAAATATCCTAGGAAAGAGAAAAATGGATAAAGAAGTTGTGGTCCTCATGTACAATGGAATATCACTCAGCCATGAAATCAACGTCATAAGGCTAGTAGCAGCACGATGAGTGGATTTAGGTACGACGATTCTAAGTGAAATAAGTCACACAGAAAAAGACACTTATCATAAGATATCACTTAGAGAGGGAATGTAAAAACCGCTACACTTGAACTGAATTACAAAACAGAACAGAGTCACACGTTTAGGAAACACACTATGGCTGCTGAACGGGAAAGGTGAGGTGGGGTGATGCATAAAACAAGGGTTTCAAATTAGCTCCGATACCGTTCCATAAACCCAATATGTAAGAGACAAGACCTATTCCTTTTTCAGTGAACTGGACTCAACACCCCCTATTCACCGCACAAGAATATATCTGACTAGGAAGAATCTTCAAACCTATGTATTGATATCTCTCTGTAAGTGAGTCAAGGGGGTGTAAAGCAGCATAAACACAGCCGTGAAAAGCAGCTAAACCCCATTATAAAAATAAATTACTTTTCAAAACCCGTGAAACAAAGACAGTGAAAGAGAGAGAAATTCTTACAAAATTCGTTCAGGGGCTGTGATGCAACCTGGATTGACCATATCTAGACCCACAGCTGATTGAGACATAAGGGTGGACACTCTTGGGGCTGAGAGGTTCGGTGAGGTTGGGTGAGCCAACGCAGACCCTTTCAAGTAATACTGCATGGTACCCATCCCATGGGTCCCAAATCTCCAGGTTCAAGGGCATCTTCCTACGTCGAAAACAGGCATGAGAAACCCAGAAGATGGTACACCGTGTGATCGGGAAAGGTTTCTAAAACGCACCTCATTTCTCATCTCCTTTGCTCGGGTTCGCCATTCCAGCCGATTTACTAGCCATCTCCCTCCTTGGAGAATCAGCACCTTTAACCTCCTGTTCCGTACAGGTTGCAATTTGTCCTGAGGATGAACGGGAAGAGGGGGAACCAGTGAGAGACTAGCTCTAGGTGTTGGGACAGGCACAGGTCACTCTATTTTCCCATCAGGAAGAAGAATTAAGCACAAGCTCAGCCTGCCCCCCAGAACCAGAAGAGGGCCTGAAGCAATCCTGCGCTTTTGCGGCCAGCTCCCAAAAAAGCGAGTTGAAAAATGGAGCTCAGGGGCACTGCAATTCACAAACCTGCAGAGTTTTAAATGATACCTCTCGTCCACAAATATATTAAGGGAAGGCAACGAAGAGGCTTTGAAAGCAAGGCAGAATTGCAGGAAACAGATTTCAGGAGGTAGATTCGAATCGCCTTGAAAGCACATGAAAAGCGGCAAAATGTGGACAATGATGCCCTTGGCCAAAAAGGGCGTATGCGTTTTTTCCTGAATATATTCAGGAAAAAACGCATACGCCCTTTTTGGCCAACCAAGCAACTTGGAAAGGCCAATCAGCGCTCCAAAGATGTCTCGCTTCCCAGCGGGCAAAAGGGCCATGCGGAAAAAAGTGTCCAAACCAGAAATGCAGGACCGGCCATGGAGAAATGGGAGCCTTGCTACGCTGATGGGCGGGATGTAAATTGCCAACAGCCACTCTGGAGAAGTGTACGGTGTGTTCTGAAACATCTAAAAAACACAGCTTGGAGAGCATAGGGCACTTCCACTCATGGGCGTATAAATTGGGAAAACTAAAAATCAGCAAGACACAGGCACCCCAAAGTTTAGGGCTGCTCTGTTGAGAAGAACCCCCACTTCATTACACCTTAAATATCCTAGGAAAGCAAAAAATGGATAAAGAAGTTGGGGTCCTCATGTACAATGGAATATCACTCAGCCATGAAATCAACGTCATAAGGCTAGTAGCAGCACGATGAGTGGATTTAGGTACGACGATTCTAAGTGAAATAAGTCTCACAGAAAAAGACACTTATCATAAGATATCACTTAGAGAGGGAATGTAAAAACCGCTACACTTGAACTGAATTGCAAAACAGAACAGAGTCACACGTTTAGGAAACACACTATGGCTGCTGAACGGGAAAGGTGAGGTGGGGTGATGCATAAAACAAGGGTTTCAAATTAGCTCAGATACCGTTCCATAAACCCAATATGTAAGAGACAAGACCTATTCCTTTTTCAGTGAACTGGACTCAACACCCCCTATTCACCGCACAAAAATATATATGACTAGTAAGAATCTTCAAACCTATGTATTGATATCTCTCTGTAAGTGAGTCAAGGGGGTGTAAAGCGGCATAAACACAGCCGTGAAAAGCAGCTAAACCCCATTATAAAAATAAATTACTTTTCAAAACCCGTCAAACAAAGGCAGTGAAAGCGAGAGAAATTCTTACAAAATTCGTTCAGGGGCCGTGATGCAACCTGGATTGACCATATCTAGACCCACAGCTGATTGAGACATAAGGGTGGACACTCTTGGGGCTGAGAGGTTCGGTGAGGTTGGGTGAGCCAACGCAGACCCTTTCAAGTAATACTGCATGGTACCCATCCCATGGGTCCCAAATCTCCAGGTTCAAGGGCATCTTCCTACGTCGAAAACAGGCATGAGAAACCCAGAAGATGGTACACCGTGTGATCGGGAAAGGTTTCTAAAACGCACCTCATTTCTCATCTCCTTTGCTCGGGTTCGCCATTCCAGCCGATTTACTAGCCATCTCCCTCCTTGGAGAATCAGCACCTTTAACCTCCTGTTCCGTACAGGTTGCAATTTGTCCTGAGGATGAACGGGAAGAGGGGGAACCAATGAGAGACTAGCTCTAGGTGTTGGGACAGGCACAGGTCACTCTATTTTCCCATCAGGAAGAAGAATTAAGCACAAGCTCAGCCTGCCCCCCAGAACCAGAAGAGGGCCTGAAGCAATCCTGCGCTTTTGCGGCCAGCTCCCAAAAAAGCGAGTTGAAAAATGGAGCTCAGGGGCACTGCAATTCACAAACCTGCAGAGTTTTAAATGATACCTCTCGTCCACAAATATATTAAGGGAAGGCAACGAAGAGGCTTTGAAAGCAAGGCAGAATTGCAGGAAACAGATTTCAGGAGGTAGATTCGAATCGCCTTGAAAGCACATGAAAAGCGGCAAAACGTGGACAATGATGCCCTTGGCCAAAAAGGGCGTATGCGTTTTTTCCTGAATATATTCAGGAAAAAACGCATACGCCCTTTTTAGCCAACCAAGCAACCTGGAAAGGCCAATCAGCGCTCCAAAGAAGTCTCGCTTCCCAGCGGGCAAAAGGGCCATGCGGAAAAAAGTGTCCAAACCAGAAATGCAGGACCGGCCATGGAGAAATGGGAGCCTTGCTACGCTGATGGGCGGGATGTAAATTGCCAACAGCCACTCTGGAGAAGTGTACGGTGTGTTCTGAAACATCTAAAAAACACAGCTTGGAGAGCATAGGGCACTTCCACTCATGGGCGTATAAATTGGGAAAACTAAAAATCAGCAAGACACAGGCACCCCAAAGTTTAGGGCTGCTCTGTTGACAAGAACCCCCACTTCATTACACCTTAAATATCCTAGGAAAGAGAAAAATGGATAAAGAAGTTGGGGTCCTCATGTACAATGGAATATCACTCAGCCATGAAATCAACGTCATAAGGCTAGTAGCAGCACGATGAGTGGATTTAGGTACGACGATTCTAAGTGAAATAAGTCACACAGAAAAAGACACTTATCCTAAGATATCACTTAGAGAGGGAATGTAAAAACCGCTACACTTGAACTGAATTACAAAACAGAACAGAGTCACACGTTTAGGAAACACACTATGGCTGCTGAACGGGAAAGGTGAGGTGGGGTGATGCATAAAACAAGGGTTTCAAATTAGCTCCGATACCATTCCATAAACCCAATATGTAAGAGACAAGACCTATTCCTTTTTCAGTGAACTGGACTCAACACCCCCTATTCACCGCACAAGAATATAACTGACTAGGAAGAATCTTCAAACCTATGTATTGATATCTCTCTGTAAGTGAGTCAAGGGGGTGTAAAGCGGCATAAACACAGCCGTGAAAAGCAGCTAAACCCCATTATAAAAATAAATTACTTTTCAAAACCCGTGAAACAAAGACAGTGAAAGAGAGAGAAATTCTTACAAAATTCGTTCAGGGGCTGTGATGCAACCTGGATTGACCATATCTAGACCCACAGCTGATTGAGACATAAGGGTGGACACTCTTGGGGCTGAGAGGTTCGGTGAGGTTGGGTGAGCCAACGCAGACCCTTTCAAGTAATACTGCATGGTACCCATCCCATGGGTCCCAAATCTCCAGGTTCAAGGGCATCTTCCTACGTCGAAAACAGGCATGAGAAACCCAGAAGATGGTACACCGTGTGATCGGGAAAGGTTTCTAAAACGCACCTCATTTCTCATCTCCTTTGCTCGGGTTCGCCATTCCAGCCGATTTACTAGCCATCTCCCTCCTTGGAGAATCAGCACCTTTAACCTCCTGTTCCGTACAGGTTGCAATTTGTCCTGAGGATGAACGGGAAGAGGGGGAACCAATGAGAGACTAGCTCTAGGTGTTGGGACAGGCACAGGTCACTCTATTTTCCCATCAGGAAGAAGAATTAAGCACAAGCTCAGCCTGCCCCCCAGAACCAGAAGAGGGCCGGAAGCAATCCTGCGCTTTTGCGGCCAGCTCCCAAAAAAGCGAGTTGAAAAATGGAGCTCAGGGGCACTGCAATTCACAAACCTGCAGAGTTTTAAATGATACCTCTCGTCCACAAATATATTAAGGGAAGGCAACGAAGAGGCTTTGAAAGCAAGGCAGAATTGCAGGAAACAGATTTCAGGAGGTAGATTCGAATCGCCTTGAAAGCACATGAAAAGCGGCAAAACGTGGACAATGATGCCCTTGGCCAAAAAGGGCGTATGCGTTTTTTCCTGAATATATTCAGGAAAAAACGCATACGCCCTTTTTGGCCAACCAAGCAACCTGGAAAGGCCAATCAGCGCTCCAAAGAAGTCTCGCTTCCCAGCGGGCAAAAGGGCCATGCGGAAAAAAGTGTCCAAACCAGAAATGCAGGACCGGCCATGGAGAAATGGGAGCCTTGCTACGCTGATGGGTGGGATGTAAATTGCCAACAGCCACTCTGGAGAAGTGTACGGTGTGTTCTGAAACATCTAAAAAACACAGCTTGGAGAGCATAGGGCACTTCCACTCATGGGCGTATAAATTGGGAAAACTAAAAATCAGCAAGACACAGGCACCCCAAAGTTTAGGGCTGCTCTGTTGACAAGAACCCCCACTTCATTACACCTTAAATATCCTAGGAAAGAGAAAAATGGATAAAGAAGTTGTGGTCCTCATGTACAATGGAATATCACTCAGCCATGAAATCAACGTCATAAGGCTAGTAGCAGCACGATGAGTGGATTTAGGTACGACGATTCTAAGTGAAATAAGTCACACAGAAAAAGACACTTATCATAAGATATCACTTAGAGAGGGAATGTAAAAACCGCTACACTTGAACTGAATTACAAAACAGAACAGAGTCATACGTTTAGGAAACACACTATGGCTGCTGAACGGGAAAGGTGAGGTGGGGTGATGCATAAAACAAGGGTTTCAAATTAGCTCAGATACCGTTCCATAAACCCAATATGTAAGAGACAAGACCTATTCCTTTTTCAGTGAACTGGACTCAACACCCCCTATTCACCGCACAAGAATATATCTGACTAGGAAGAATCTTCAAACCTATGTATTGATATCTCTCTGTAAGTGAGTCAAGGGGGTGTAAAGCAGCATAAACACAGCCGTGAAAAGCAGCTAAACCCCATTATAAAAATAAATTACTTTTCAAAACCCGTGAAACAAAGACAGTGAAAGAGAGAGAAATTCTTACAAAATTCGTTCAGGGGCTGTGATGCAACCTGGATTGACCATATCTAGACCCACAGCTGATTGAGACATAAGGGTGGACACTCTTGGGGCTGAGAGGTTCGGTGAGGTTGGGTGAGCCAACGCAGACCCTTTCAAGTAATACTGCATGGTACCCATCCCATGGGTCCCAAATCTCCAGGTTCAAGGGCATCTTCCTACGTCGAAAACAGGCATGAGAAACCCAGAAGATGGTACACCGTGTGATCGGGAAAGGTTTCTAAAACGCACCTCATTTCTCATCTCCTTTGCTCGGGTTCGCCATTCCAGCCGATTTACTAGCCATCTCCCTCCTTGGAGAATCAGCACCTTTAACCTCCTGTTCCGTACAGGTTGCAATTTGTCCTGAGGATGAACGGGAAGAGGGGGAACCAATGAGAGACTAGCTCTAGGTGTTGGGACAGGCACAGGTCACTCTATTTTCCCATCAGGAAGAAGAATTAAGCACAAGCTCAGCCTGCCCCCCAGAACCAGAAGAGGGCCGGAAGCAATCCTGCGCTTTTGCGGCCAGCTCCCAAAAAAGCGAGTTGAAAAATGGAGCTCAGGGGCACTGCAATTCACAAACCTGCAGAGTTTTAAATGATACCTCTCGTCCACAAATATATTAAGGGAAGGCAACGAAGAGGCTTTGAAAGCAAGGCAGAATTGCAGGAAACAGATTTCAGGAGGTAGATTCGAATCGCCTTGAAAGCACATGAAAAGCGGCAAAACGTGGACAATGATGCCCTTGGCCAAAAAGGGCGTATGCGTTTTTTCCTGAATATATTCAGGAAAAAACGCATACGCCCTTTTTGGCCAATCAAGCAACCTGGAAAGGCCAATCAGCGCTCCAAAGAAGTCTCGCTTCCCAGCGGGCAAAAGGGCCATGCGGAAAAAAGTGTCCAAACCAGAAATGCAGGACCGGCCATGGAGAAATGGGAGCCTTGCTACGCTGATGGGCGGGATGTAAATTGCCAACAGCCACTCTGGAGAAGTGTACGGTGTGTTCTGAAACATCTAAAAAACACAGCTTGGAGAGCATAGGGCACTTCCACTCATGGGCGTATAAATTGGGAAAACTAAAAATCAGCAAGACACAGGCACCCCAAAGTTTAGGGCTGCTCTGTTGACAAGAACCCCCACTTCATTACACCTTAAATATCCTAGGAAAGAGAAAAATGGATAAAGAAGTTGTGGTCCTCATGTACAATGGAATATCACTCAGCCATGAAATCAACGTCATAAGGCTAGTAGCAGCACGATGAGTGGATTTAGGTACGACGATTCTAAGTGAAATAAGTCACACAGAAAAAGACACTTATCATAAGATATCACTTAGAGAGGGAATGTAAAAACCGCTACACTTGAACTGAATTACAAAACAGAACAGAGTCACACGTTTAGGAAACACACTATGGCTGCTGAACGGGAAAGGTGAGGTGGGGTGATGCATAAAACAAGGGTTTCAAATTAGCTCAGATACCGTTCCATAAACCCAATATGTAAGAGACAAGACCTATTCCTTTTTCAGTGAACTGGACTCAACACCCCCTATTCACCGCACAAGAATATATCTGACTAGGAAGAATCTTCAAACCTATGTATTGATATCTCTCCGTAAGTGAGTCAAGGGGGTGTAAAGCGGCATAAACACAGCCGTGAAAAGCAGCTAAACCCCATTATAAAAATAAATTACTTTTCAAAACCCGTGAAACAAAGACAGTGAAAGAGAGAGAAATTCTTACAAAATTCGTTCAGGGGCTGTGATGCAACCTGGATTGACCATATCTAGACCCACAGCTGATTGAGACATAAGGGTGGACACTCTTGGGGCTGAGAGGTTCGGTGAGGTTGGGTGAGCCAACGCAGACCCTTTCAAGTAATACTGCATGGTACCCATCCCATGGGTCCCAAATCTCCAGGTTCAAGGGCATCTTCCTACGTCGAAAACAGGCATGAGAAACCCAGAAGATGGTACACCGTGTGATCGGGAAAGGTTTCTAAAACGCACCTCATTTCTCATCTCCTTTGCTCGGGTTCGCCATTCCAGCCGATTTACTAGCCATCTCCCTCCTTGGAGAATCAGCACCTTTAACCTCCTGTTCCGTACAGGTTGCAATTTGTCCTGAGGATGAACGGGAAGAGGGGGAACCAATGAGAGACTAGCTCTAGGTGTTGGGACAGGCACAGGTCACTCTATTTTCCCATCAGGAAGAAGAATTAAGCACAAGCTCAGCCTGCCCCCCAGAACCAGAAGAGGGCCTGAAGCAATCCTGCGCTTTTGCGGCCAGCTCCCAAAAAAGCGAGTTGAAAAATGGAGCTCAGGGGCACTGCAATTCACAAACCTGCAGAGTTTTAAATGATACCTCTCGTCCACAAATATATTAAGGGAAGGCAACGAAGAGGCTTTGAAAGCAAGGCAGAATTGCAGGAAACAGATTTCAGGAGGTAGATTCGAATCGCCTTGAAAGCACATGAAAAGCGGCAAAACGTGGACAATGATGCCCTTGGCCAAAAAGGGCGTATGCGTTTTTTCCTGAATATATTCAGGAAAAAACGCATACGCCCTTTTTGGCCAACCAAGCAACCTGGAAAGGCCAATCAGCGCTCCAAAGAAGTCTCGCTTCCCAGCGGGCAAAAGGGCCATGCAGAAAAAAGTGTCCAAACCAGAAATGCAGGACCGGCCATGGAGAAATGGGAGCCTTGCTACGCTGATGGGCGGGATGTAAATTGCCAACAGCCACTCTGGAGAAGTGTACGGTGTGTTCTGAAACATCTAAAAAACACAGCTTGGAGAGCATAGGGCACTTCCACTCATGGGCGTATAAATTGGGAAAACTAAAAATCAGCAAGACACAGGCACCCCAAAGTTTAGGGCTGCTCTGTTGACAAGAACCCCCACTTCATTACACCTTAAATATCCTAGGAAAGAGAAAAATGGATAAAGAAGTTGGGGTCCTCATGTACAATGGAATATCACTCAGCCATGAAATCAACGTCATAAGGCTAGTAGCAGCACGATGAGTGGATTTAGGTACGACGATTCTAAGTGAAATAAGTCACACAGAAAAAGACACTTATCATAAGATATCACTTAGAGAGGGAATGTAAAAACCGCTACACTTGAACTGAATTACAAAACAGAACAGAGTCACACGTTTAGGAAACACACTATGGCTGCGGAACGGGAAAGGTGAGGTGGGGTGATGCATAAAACAAGGGTTTCAAATTAGCTCAGATACCGTTCCATAAACCCAATATGTAAGAGACAAGACCTATTCCTTTTTCAGTGAACTGGACTCAACACCCCCTATTCACCGCACAAGAATATATCTGACTAGGAAGAATCTTCAAACCTATGTATTGATATCTCTCCGTAAGTGAGTCAAGGGGGTGTAAAGCGGCATAAACACAGCCGTGAAAAGCAGCTAAACCCCATTATAAAAATAAATTACTTTTCAAAACCCGTGAAACAAAGACAGTGAAAGAGAGAGAAATTCTTACAAAATTCGTTCAGGGGCTGTGATGCAACCTGGATTGACCATATCTAGACCCACAGCTGATTGAGACATAAGGGTGGACACTCTTGGGGCTGAGAGGTTCGGTGAGGTTGGGTGAGCCAACGCAGACCCTTTCAAGTAATACTGCATGGTACCCATCCCATGGGTCCCAAATCTCCAGGTTCAAGGGCATCTTCCTACGTCGAAAACAGGCATGAGAAACCCAGAAGATGGTACACCGTGTGATCGGGAAAGGTTTCTAAAACGCACCTCATTTCTCATCTCCTTTGCTCGGGTTCGCCATTCCAGCCGATTTACTAGCCATCTCCCTCCTTGGAGAAACAGCACCTTTAACCTCCTGTTCCGTACAGGTTGCAATTTGTCCTGAGGATGAACGGGAAGAGGGGGAACCAATGAGAGACTAGCTCTAGGTGTTGGGACAGGCACAGGTCACTCTATTTTCCCATCAGGAAGAAGAATTAAGCACAAGCTCAGCCTGCCCCCCAGAACCAGAAGAGGGCCTGAAGCAATCCTGCGCTTTTGCGGCCAGCTCCCAAAAAAGCGAGTTGAAAAATGGAGCTCAGGGGCACTGCAATTCACAAACCTGCAGAGTTTTAAATGATACCTCTCGTCCACAAATATATTAAGGGAAGGCAACGAAGAGGCTTTGAAAGCAAGGCAGAATTGCAGGAAACAGATTTCAGGAGGTAGATTCGAATCGCCTTGAAAGCACATGAAAAGCGGCAAAACGTGGACAATGATGCCCTTGGCCAAAAAGGGCGTATGCGTTTTTTCCTGAATATATTCAGGAAAAAACGCATACGCCCTTTTTGGCCAACCAAGCAACCTGGAAAGGCCAATCAGCGCTCCAAAGAAGTCTCGCTTCCCAGCGGGCAAAAGGGCCATGCGGAAAAAAGTGTCCAAACCAGAAATGCAGGACCGGCCATGGAGAAATGGGAGCCTTGCTACGCTGATGGGCGGGATGTAAATTGCCAACAGCCACTCTGGAGAAGTGTACGGTGTGTTCTGAAACATCTAAAAAACACAGCTTGGAGAGCATAGGGCACTTCCACTCATGGGCGTATAAATTGGGAAAACTAAAAATCAGCCAGACACAGGCACCCCAAAGTTTAGGGCTGCTCTGTTGACAAGAACCCCCACTTCATTACACCTTAAATATCCTAGGAAAGAGAAAAATGGATAAAGAAGTTGGGGTCCTCATGTACAATGGAATATCACTCAGCCATGAAATCAACGTCATAAGGCTAGTAGCAGCACGATGAGTGGATTTAGGTACGACGATTCTAAGTGAAATAAGTCACACAGAAAAAGACACTTATCATAAGATATCACTTAGAGAGGGAATGTAAAAACCGCTACACTTGAACTGAATTACAAAACAGAACAGAGTCACACGTTTAGGAAACACACTATGGCTGCTGAACGGGAAAGGTGAGGTGGGGTGATGCATAAAACAAGGGTTTCAAATTAGCTCAGATACCGTTCCATAAACCCAATATGTAAGAGACAAGACCTATTCCTTTTTCAGTGAACTGGACTCAACACCCCCTATTCACCGCACAAGAATATATCTGACTAGGAAGAATCTTCAAACCTATGTATTGATATCTCTCTGTAAGTGAGTCAAGGGGGTGTAAAGCAGCATAAACACAGCCGTGAAAAGCAGCTAAACCCCATTATAAAAATAAATTACTTTTCAAAACCCGTGAAACAAAGACAGTGAAAGAGAGAGAAATTCTTACAAAATTCGTTCAGGGGCTGTGATGCAACCTGGATTGACCATATCTAGACCCACAGCTGATTGAGACATAAGGGTGGACACTCTTGGGGCTGAGAGGTTCGGTGAGGTTGGGTGAGCCAACGCAGACCCTTTCAAGTAATACTGCATGGTACCCATCCCATGGGTCCCAAATCTCCAGGTTCAAGGGCATCTTCCTACGTCGAAAACAGGCATGAGAAACCCAGAAGATGGTACACCGTGTGATCGGGAAAGGTTTCTAAAACGCACCTCATTTCTCATCTCCTTTGCTCGGGTTCGCCATTCCAGCCGATTTACTAGCCATCTCCCTCCTTGGAGAATCAGCACCTTTAACCTCCTGTTCCGTACAGGTTGCAATTTGTCCTGAGGATGAACGGGAAGAGGGGGAACCAGTGAGAGACTAGCTCTAGGTGTTGGGACAGGCACAGGTCACTCTAATTTCCCATCAGGAAGAAGAATTAAGCACAAGCTCAGCCTGCCCCCCAGAACCAGAAGAGGGCCTGAAGCAATCCTGCGCTTTTGCGGCCAGCTCCCAAAAAAGCGAGTTGAAAAATGGAGCTCAGGGGCACTGCAATTCACAAACCTGCAGAGTTTTAAATGATACCTCTCGTCCACAAATATATTAAGGGAAGGCAACGAAGAGGCTTTGAAAGCAAGGCAGAATTGCAGGAAACAGATTTCAGGAGGTAGATTCGAATCGCCTTGAAAGCACATGAAAAGCGGCAAAACGTGGACAATGATGCCCTTGGCCAAAAAGGGCGTATGCGTTTTTTCCTGAATATATTCAGGAAAAAACGCATACGCCCTTTTTGGCCAACCAAGCAACCTGGAAAGGCCAATCAGCGCTCCAAAGAAGTCTCGCTTCCCAGCGGGCAAAAGGGCCATGCGGAAAAAAGTGTCCAAACCAGAAATGCAGGACCGGCCATGGAGAAATGGGAGCCTTGCTACGCTGATGGGCGGGATGTAAATTGCCAACAGCCACTCTGGAGAAGTGTACGGTGTGTTCTGAAACATCTAAAAAACACAGCTTGGAGAGCATAGGGCACTTCCCCACTCATGGGCGTATAAATTGGGAAAACTAAAAATCAGCAAGACACAGGCACCCCAAAGTTTAGGGCTGCTCTGTTGACAAGAACCCCCACTTCATTACACCTTAAATATCCTAGGAAAGAGAAAAATGGATAAAGAAGTTGGGGTCCTCATGTACAATGGAATATCACTCAGCCATGAAATCAACGTCATAAGGCTAGTAGCAGCACGATGAGTGGATTTAGGTACGACGATTCTAAGTGAAATAAGTCACACAGAAAAAGACACTTATCATAAGATATCACTTAGAGAGGGAATGTAAAAACCGCTACACTTGAACTGAATTGCAAAACAGAACAGAGTCACACGTTTAGGAAACACACTATGGCTGCTGAACGGGAAAGGTGAGGTGGGGTGATGCATAAAACAAGGGTTTCAAATTAGCTCAGATACCGTTCCATAAACCCAATATGTAAGAGACAAGACCTATTCCTTTTTCAGTGAACTGGACTCAACACCCCCTATTCACCGCACAAGTATATATCTGACTAGGAAGAATCTTCAAACCTATGTATTGATATCTCTCTGTAAGTGAGTCAACGGGGTGTAAAGCGGCATAAACACAGCCGTGAAAAGCAGCTAAACCCCATTATAAAAATAAATTACTTTTCAAAACCCGTGAAACAAAGACAGTGAAAGAGAGAGAAATTCTTACAAAATTCGTTCAGGGGCTGTGATGCAACCTGGATTGACCATATCTAGACCCACAGCTGATTGAGACATAAGGGTGGACACTCTTGGGGCTGAGAGGTTCGGTGAGGTTGGGTGAGCCAACGCAGACCCTTTCAAGTAATACTGCATGGTACCCATCCCATGGGTCCCAAATCTCCAGGTTCAAGGGCATCTTCCTACGTCGAAAACAGGCATGAGAAACCCAGAAGATGGTACACCGTGTGATCGGAAAGGTTTCTAAAACGCACCTCATTTCTCATCTCCTTTGCTCGGGTTCGCCATTCCAGCCGATTTACTAGCCATCTCCCTCCTTGGAGAATCAGCACCTTTAACCTCCTGTTCCGTACAGGTTGCAATTTGTCCTGAGGATGAACGGGAAGAGGGGGAACCAGTGAGAGACTAGCTCTAGGTGTTGGGACAGGCACAGGTCACTCTATTTTCCCATCAGGAAGAAGAATTAAGCACAAGCTCAGCCTGCCCCCAGAACCAGAAGAGGGCCTGAAGCAATCCTGCGCTTTTGCGGCCAGCTCCCAAAAAAGCGAGTTGAAAAATGGAGCTCAGGGGCACTGCAATTCACAAACCTGCAGAGTTTTAAATGATACCTCTCGTCCACAAATATATTAAGGGAAGGCAACGAAGAGGCTTTGAAAGCAAGGCAGAATTGCAGGAAACAGATTTCAGGAGGTAGATTCGAATCGCCTTGAAAGCACATGAAAAGCGGCAAAATGTGGACAATGATGCCCTTGGCCAAAAAGGGCGTATGCGTTTTTTCCTGAATATATTCAGGAAAAAACGCATACGCCCTTTTGGCCAACCAAGCAACTTGGAAAGGCCAATCAGCGCTCCAAAGATGTCTCGCTTCCCAGCGGGCAAAAGGGCCATGCGGAAAAAAGTGTCCAAACCAGAAATGCAGGACCGGCCATGGAGAAATGGGAGCCTTGCTACGCTGATGGGCGGGATGTAAATTGCCAACAGCCACTCTGGCGAAGTGTACGGTGTGTTCTGAAACATCTAAAAAACACAGCTTGGAGAGCATAGGGCACTTCCACTCATGGGCGTATAAATTGGGAAAACTAAAAATCAGCAAGACACAGGCACCCCAAAGTTTAGGGCTGCTCTGTTGACAAGAACCCCCACTTCATTACACCTTAAATATCCTAGGAAAGCAAAAAATGGATAAAGAAGTTGGGGTCCTCATGTACAATGGAATATCACTCAGCCATGAAATCAACGTCATAAGGCTAGTAGCAGCACGATGAGTGGATTTAGGTACGACGATTCTAAGTGAAATAAGTCTCACAGAAAAAGACACTTATCATAAGATATCACTTAGAGAGGGAATGTAAAAACCGCTACACTTGAACTGAATTGCAAAACAGAACAGAGTCACACGTTTAGGAAACACACTATGGCTGCTGAACGGGAAAGGTGAGGTGGGGTGATGCATAAAACAAGGGTTTCAAATTAGCTCAGATACCGTTCCATAAACCCAATATGTAAGAGACAAGACCTATTCCTTTTTCAGTGAACTGGACTCAACACCCCTATTCACCGCACAAAAATATATATGACTAGTAAGAATCTTCAAACCTATGTATTGATATCTCTCTGTAAGTGAGTCAAGGGGGTGTAAAGCGGCATAAACACAGCCGTGAAAAGCAGCTAAACCCCATTATAAAAATAAATTACTTTTCAAAACCCGTCAAACAAAGGCAGTGAAAGAGAGAGAAATTCTTACAAAATTCGTTCAGGGGCCGTGATGCAACCTGGATTGACCATATCTAGACCCACAGCTGATTGAGACATAAGGGTGGACACTCTTGGGCTGAGAGGTTCGGTGAGGTTGGGTGAGCCAACGCAGACCCTTTCAAGTAATACTGCATGGTACCCATCCCATGGGTCCCAAATCTCCAGGTTCAAGGGCATCTTCCTACGTCGAAAACAGGCATGAGAAACCCAGAAGATGGTACACCGTGTGATCCGTAAAGGTTTCTAAAACGCACCTCATTTCTCATCTCCTTTGCTCGGGTTCGCCATTCCAGCCGATTTACTAGCCATCTCCCTCCTTGGAGAATCAGCACCTTTAACCTCCTGTTCCGTACAGGTTGCAATTTGTCCTGAGGATGAACGGGAAGAGGGGGAACCAATGAGAGACTAGCTCTAGGTGTTGGGACAGGCACAGGTCACTCTATTTTCCCATCAGGAAGAAGAATTAAGCACAAGCTCAGCCTGCCCCCCAGAACCAGAAGAGGGCCTGAAGCAATCCTGCGCTTTTGCGGCCAGCTCCCAAAAAAGCGAGTTGAAAAATGGAGCTCAGGGGCACTGCAATTCACAAACCTGCAGAGTTTTAAATGATACCTCTCGTCCACAAATATATTAAGGGAAGGCAACGAAGAGGCTTTGAAAGCAAGGCAGAATTGCAGGAAACAGATTTCAGGAGGTAGATTCGAATCGCCTTGAAAGCACATGAAAAGCGGCAAAACGTGGACAATGATGCCCTTGGCCAAAAAGGGCGTATGCGTTTTTTCCTGAATATATTCAGGAAAAAACGCATACGCCCTTTTTGGCCAACCAAGCAACCTGGAAAGGCCAATCAGCGCTCCAAAGAAGTCTCGCTTCCCAGCGGGCAAAAGGGCCATGCGGAAAAAAGTGTCCAAACCAGAAATGCAGGACCGGCCATGGAGAAATGGGAGCCTTGCTACGCTGATGGGTGGGATGTAACTTGCCAACAGCCACTCTGGAGAAGTGTACGGTGTGTTCTGAAACATCTAAAAAACACAGCTTGGAGAGCATAGGGCACTTCCACTCATGGGCGTATAAATTGGGAAAACTAAAAATCAGCAAGACACAGGCACCCCAAAGTTTAGGGCTGCTCTGTGGACAAGAACCCCCACTTCATTACACCTTAAATATCCTAGGAAAGAGAAAAATGGATAAAGAAGTTGTGGTCCTCATGTACAATGGAATATCACTCAGCCATGAAATCAACGTCATAAGGCTAGTAGCAGCACGATGAGTGGATTTAGGTACGACGATTCTAAGTGAAATAAGTCACACAGAAAAAGACACTTATCATAAGATATCACTTAGAGAGGGAATGTAAAAACCGCTACACTTGAACTGAATTACAAAACAGAACAGAGTCATACGTTTAGGAAACACACTATGGCTGCTGAACGGGAAAGGTGAGGTGGGGTGATGCATAAAACAAGGGTTTCAAATTAGCTCAGATACCGTTCCATAAACCCAATATGTAAGAGACAAGACCTATTCCTTTTTCAGTGAACTGGACTCAACACCCCCTATTCACCGCACAAGAATATATCTGACTAGGAAGAATCTTCAAACCTATGTATTGATATCTCTCTGTAAGTGAGTCAAGGGGGTGTAAAGCAGCATAAACACAGCCGTGAAAAGCAGCTAAACCCCATTATAAAAATAAATTACTTTTCAAAACCCGTGAAACAAAGACAGTGAAAGAGAGAGAAATTCTTACAAAATTCGTTCAGGGGCTGTGATGCAACCTGGATTGACCATATCTAGACCCACAGCTGATTGAGACATAAGGGTGGACACTCTTGGGGCTGAGAGGTTCGGTGAGGTTGGGTGAGCCAACGCAGACCCTTTCAAGTAATACTGCATGGTACCCATCCCATGGGTCCCAAATCTCCAGGTTCAAGGGCATCTTCCTACGTCGAAAACAGGCATGAGAAACCCAGAAGATGGTACACCGTGTGATCGGGAAAGGTTTCTAAAACGCACCTCATTTCTCATCTCCTTTGCTCGGGTTCGCCATTCCAGCCGATTTACTAGCCATCTCCCTCCTTGGAGAATCAGCACCTTTAACCTCCTGTTCCGTACAGGTTGCAATTTGTCCTGAGGATGAACGGGAAGAGGGGGAACCAGTGAGAGACTAGCTCTAGGTGTTGGGACAGGCACAGGTCACTCTATTTTCCCATCAGGAAGAAGAATTAAGCACAAGCTCAGCCTGCCCCCCAGAACCAGAAGAGGGCCTGAAGCAATCCTGCGCTTTTGCGGCCAGCTCCCAAAAAAGCGAGTTGAAAAATGGAGCTCAGGGGCACTGCCATTCACAAACCTGCAGAGTTTTAAATGATACCTCTCGTCCACAAATATATTAAGGGAAGGCAACGAAGAGGCTTTGAAAGCAAGGCAGAATTGCAGGAAACAGATTTCAGGAGGTAGATTCGAATCGCCTTGAAAGCACATGAAAATCGGCAAAACGTGGACAATGATGCCCTTGGCCAAAAAGGGCGTATGCGTTTTTTCCTGAATATATTCAGGAAAAAACGCATACGCCCTTTTTGGCCAACCAAGCAACCTGGAAATGCCAATCAGCGCTCCAAAGATGTCTCGCTTCCCAGCGGGCAAAAGGGCCATGCGGAAAAAAGTGTCCAAACCAGAAATGCAGGACCGGCCATGGAGAAATGGGAGCCTTGCTACGCTGATGGGCGGGATGTAAATTGCCAACAGCCACTCTGGAGAAGTGTACGGTGTGTTCTGAAACATCTAAAAAACACAGCTTGGAGAGCATAGGGCACTTCCACTCATGGGCGTATAAATTGGGAAAACTAAAAATCAGCAAGACACAGGCACCCCAAAGTTTAGGGCTGCTCTGTTGACAAGAACCCCCACTTCATTACACCTTAAATATCCTAGGAAAGAGAAAAATGGATAAAGAAGTTGGGGTCCTCATGTACAATGGAATATCACTCAGCCATGAAATCAACGTCATAAGGCTAGTAGCAGCACGATGAGTGGATTTAGGTACGACGATTCTAAGTGAAATAAGTCACACAGAAAAAGACACTTATCATAAGATATCACTTAGAGAGGGAATGTAAAAACCGCTACACTTGAACTGAATTACAAAACAGAACAGAGTCACACGTTTAGGAAACACACTATGGCTGCTGAACGGGAAAGGTGAGGTGGGGTGATGCATAAAACAAGGGTTTCAAATTAGCTCCGATACCGTTCCATAAACCCAATATGTAAGAGACAAGACCTATTCCTTTTTCAGTGAACTGGACTCAACACCCCCTATTCACCGCACAAGTATGTATCTGACTAGGAAGAATCTTCAAACCTATGTATTGATATCTCTCTGTAAGTGAGTCAACGGGGTGTAAAGCAGCATAAACACAGCCGTGAAAAGCAGCTAAACCCCATTATAAAAATAAATTTCTTTTCAAAACCCGTGAAACAAAGACAGTGAAAGAGAGAGAAATTCTTACAAAATTCGTTCAGGGGCTGTGATGCAACCTGGATTGACCATATCTAGACCCACAGCTGATTGAGACATAAGGGTGGACACTCTTGGGGCTGAGAGGTTCGGTGAGGTTGGGTGAGCCAACGCAGACCCTTTCAAGTAATACTGCATGGTACCCATCCCATGGGTCCCAAATCTCCAGGTTCAAGGGCATCTTCCTACGTCGAAAACAGGCATGAGAAACCCAGAAGATGGTACACCGTGTGATCGGGAAAGGTTTCTAAAACGCACCTCATTTCTCATCTCCTTTGCTCGGGTTCGCCATTCCAGCCGATTTACTAGCCATCTCCCTCCTTGGAGAATCAGCACCTTTAACCTCCTGTTCCGTACAGGTTGCAATTTGTCCTGAGGATGAACGGGAAGAGGGGGAACCAATGAGAGACTAGCTCTAGGTGTTGGGACAGGCACAGGTCACTCTATTTTCCCATCAGGAAGAAGAATTAAGCACAAGCTCAGCCTGCCCCCCAGAACCAGAAGAGGGCCTGAAGCAATCCTGCGCTTTTGCGGCCAGCTCCCAAAAAAGCGAGTTGAAAAATGGAGCTCAGGGGCACTGCAATTCACAAACCTGCAGAGTTTTAAATGATACCTCTCGTCCACAAATATATTAAGGGAAGGCAACGAAGAGGCTTTGAAAGCAAGGCAGAATTGCAGGAAACAGATTTCAGGAGGTAGATTCGAATCGCCTTGAAAGCACATGAAAAGCGGCAAAACGTGGACAATGATGCCCTTGGCCAAAAAGGGCGTATGCGTTTTTTCCTGAATATATTCAGGAAAAAACGCATACGCCCTTTTTGGCCAACCAAGCAACCTGGAAAGGCCAATCAGCGCTCCAAAGAAGTCTCGCTTCCCAGCGGGCAAAAGGGCCATGCGGAAAAAAGTGTCCAAACCAGAAATGCAGGACCGGCCATGGAGAAATGGGAGCCTTGCTACGCTGATGGGCGGGATGTAAATTGCCAACAGCCACTCTGGAGAAGTGTACGGTGTGTTCTGAAACATCTAAAAAACACAGCTTGGAGAGCATAGGGCACTTCCACTCATGGGCGTATAAATTGGGAAAACTAAAAATCAGCAAGACACAGGCACCCCAAAGTTTAGGGCTGCTCTGTTGACAAGAACCCCCACTTCATTACACCTTAAATATCCTAGGAAAGAGAAAAATGGATAAAGAAGTTGGGGTCCTCATGTACAATGGAATATCACTCAGCCATGAAATCAACGTCATAAGGCTAGTAGCAGCACGATGAGTGGATTTAGGTACGACGATTCTAAGTGAAATAAGTCACACAGAAAAAGACACTTATCATAAGATATCACTTAGAGAGGGAATGTAAAAACCGCTACACTTGAACTGAATTACAAAACAGAACAGAGTCACACGTTTAGGAAACACACTATGGCTGCTGAACGGGAAAGGTGAGGTGGGGTGATGCATAAAACAAGGGTTTCAAATTAGCTCAGATACCGTTCCATAAACCCAATATGTAAGAGACAAGACCTATTCCTTTTTCAGTGAACTGGACTCAACACCCCCTATTCACCGCACAAGTATATATCTGACTAGGAAGAATCTTCAAACCTATGTATTGATATCTCTCTGTAAGTGAGTCAACGGGGTGTAAAGCGGCATAAACACAGCCGTGAAAAGCAGCTAAACCCCATTATAAAAATAAATTACTTTTCAAAACCCGTGAAACAAAGACAGTGAAAGAGAGAGAAATTCTTACAAAATTCGTTCAGGGGCTGTGATGCAACCTGGATTGACCATATCTAGACCCACAGCTGATTGAGACATAAGGGTGGACACTCTTGGGGCTGAGAGGTTCGGTGAGGTTGGGTGAGCCAACGCAGACCCTTTCAAGTAATACTGCATGGTACCCATCCCATGGGTCCCAAATCTCCAGGTTCAAGGGCATCTTCCTACGTCGAAAACAGGCATGAGAAACCCAGAAGATGGTACACCGTGTGATCGGGAAAGGTTTCTAAAACGCACCTCATTTCTCATCTCCTTTGCTCGGGTTCGCCATTCCAGCCGATTTACTAGCCATCTCCCTCCTTGGAGAATCAGCACCTTTAACCTCCTGTTCCGTACAGGTTGCAATTTGTCCTGAGGATGAACGGGAAGAGGGGGAACCAGTGAGAGACTAGCTCTAGGTGTTGGGACAGGCACAGGTCACTCTATTTTCCCATCAGGAAGAAGAATTAAGCACAAGCTCAGCCTGCCCCCCAGAACCAGAAGAGGGCCGGAAGCAATCCTGCGCTTTTGCGGCCAGCTCCCAAAAAAGCGAGTTGAAAAATGGAGCTCAGGGGCACTGCAATTCACAAACCTGCAGAGTTTTAAATGATACCTCTCGTCCACAAATATATTAAGGGAAGGCAACGAAGAGGCTTTGAAAGCAAGGCAGAATTGCAGGAAACAGATTTCAGGAGGTAGATTCGAATCGCCTTGAAAGCACATGAAAAGCGGCAAAACGTGGACAATGATGCCCTTGGCCAAAAAGGGCGTATGCGTTTTTTCCTGAATATATTCAGGAAAAAACGCATACGCCCTTTTTGGCCAACCAAGCAACCTGGAAAGGCCAATCAGCGCTCCAAAGAAGTCTCGCTTCCCAGCGGGCAAAAGGGCCATGCGGAAAAAAGTGTCCAAACCAGAAATGCAGGACCGGCCATGGAGAAATGGGAGCCTTGCTACGCTGATGGGCGGGATGTAAATTGCCAACAGCCACTCTGGAGAAGTGTACGGTGTGTTCTGAAACATCTAAAAAACACAGCTTGGAGAGCATAGGGCACTTCCACTCATGGGCGTATAAATTGGGAAAACTAAAAATCAGCAAGACACAGGCACCCCAAAGTTTAGGGCTGCTCTGTTGACAAGAACCCCCACTTCATTACACCTTAAATATCCTAGGAAAGAGAAAAATGGATAAAGAAGTTGGGGTCCTCATGTACAATGGAATATCACTCAGCCATGAAATCAACGTCATAAGGCTAGTAGCAGCACGATGAGTGGATTTAGGTACGACGATTCTAAGTGAAATAAGTCACACAGAAAAAGACACTTATCATAAGATATCACTTAGAGAGGGAATGTAAAAACCGCTACACTTGAACTGAATTACAAAACAGAACAGAGTCACACGTTTAGGAAACACACTATGGCTGCTGAACGGGAAAGGTGAGGTGGGGTGATGCATAAAACAAGGGTTTCAAATTAGCTCCGATACCGTTCCATAAACCCAATATGTAAGAGACAAGACCTATTCCTTTTTCAGTGAACTGGACTCAACACCCCCTATTCACCGCACAAGTATATATCTGACTAGGAAGAATCTTCAAACCTATGTATTGATATCTCTCTGTAAGTGAGTCAACGGGGTGTAAAGCAGCATAAACACAGCCGTGAAAAGCAGCTAAACCCCATTATAAAAATAAATTACTTTTCAAAACCCGTGAAACAAAGACAGTGAAAGAGAGAGAAATTCTTACAAAATTCGTTCAGGGGCTGTGATGCAACCTGGATTGACCATATCTAGACCCACAGCTGATTGAGACATAAGGGTGGACACTCTTGGGGCTGAGAGGTTCGGTGAGGTTGGGTGAGCCAACGCAGACCCTTTCAAGTAATACTGCATGGTACCCATCCCATGGGTCCCAAATCTCCAGGTTCAAGGGCATCTTCCTACGTCGAAAACAGGCATGAGAAACCCAGAAGATGGTACACCGTGTGATCGGAAAGGTTTCTAAAACGCACCTCATTTCTCATCTCCTTTGCTCGGGTTCGCCATTCCAGCCGATTTACTAGCCATCTCCCTCCTTGGAGAATCAGCACCTTTAACCTCCTGTTCCGTACAGGTTGCAATTTGTCCTGAGGATGAACGGGAAGAGGGGGAACCAATGAGAGACTAGCTCTAGGTGTTGGGACAGGCACAGGTCACTCTATTTTCCCATCAGGAAGAAGAATTAAGCACAAGCTCAGCCTGCCCCCCAGAACCAGAAGAGGGCCTGAAGCAATCCTGCGCTTTTGCGGCCAGCTCCCAAAAAAGCGAGTTGAAAAATGGAGCTCAGGGGCACTGCAATTCACAAACCTGCAGAGTTTTAAATGATACCTCTCGTCCACAAATATATTAAGGGAAGGCAACGAAGAGGCTTTGAAAGCAAGGCAGAATTGCAGGAAACAGATTTCAGGAGGTAGATTCGAATCGCCTTGAAAGCACATGAAAAGCGGCAAAACGTGGACAATGATGCCCTTGGCCAAAAAGGGCGTATGCGTTTTTTCCTGAATATATTCAGGAAAAAACGCATACGCCCTTTTTGGCCAACCAAGCAACCTGGAAAGGCCAATCAGCGCTCCAAAGAAGTCTCGCTTCCCAGCGGGCAAAAGGGCCATGCGGAAAAAAGTGTCCAAACCAGAAATGCAGGACCGGCCATGGAGAAATGGGAGCCTTGCTACGCTGATGGGCGGGATGTAAATTGCCAACAGCCACTCTGGAGAAGTGTACGGTGTGTTCTGAAACATCTAAAAAACACAGCTTGGAGAGCATAGGGCACTTCCACTCATGGGCGTATAAATTGGGAAAACTAAAGATCAGCAAGACACAGGCACCCCAAAGTTTAGGGCTGCTCTGTTGACAAGAACCCCCACTTCATTACACCTTAAATATCCTAGGAAAGAGAAAAATGGATAAAGAAGTTGTGGTCCTCATGTACAATGGAATATCACTCAGCCATGAAATCCACGTCATAAGGCTAGTAGCAGCACGATGAGTGGATTTAGGTACGACGATTCTAAGTGAAATAAGTCACACAGAAAAAGACACTTATCATAAGATATCACTTAGAGAGGGAATGTAAAAACCGCTACACTTGAACTGAATTACAAAACAGAACAGAGTCACACGTTTAGGAAACACACTATGGCTGCTGAACGGGAAAGTTGAGGTGGGGTGATGCATAAAACAAGGGTTTCAAATTAGCTCCGATACCATTCCATAAACCCAATATGTAAGAGACAAGACCTATTCCTTTTTCAGTGAACTGGACTCAACACCCCCTATTCACCGCACAAGAATATATCTGACTAGGAAGAATCTTCAAACCTATGTATTGATATCTCTCTGTAAGTGAGTCAAGGGGGTGTAAAGCGGCATAAACACAGCCGTGAAAAGCAGCTAAACCCCATTATAAAAATAAATTACTTTTCAAAACCCGTGAAACAAAGACAGTGAAAGAGAGAGAAATTCTTACAAAATTCGTTCAGGGGCTGTGATGCAACCTGGATTGACCATATCTAGACCCACAGCTGATTGAGACATAAGGGTGGACACTCTTGGGGCTGAGAGGTTCGGTGAGGTTGGGTGAGCCAACGCAGACCCTTTCAAGTAATACTGCATGGTACCCATCCCATGGGTCCCAAATCTCCAGGTTCAAGGGCATCTTCCTACGTCGAAAACAGGCATGAGAAACCCAGAAGATGGTACACCGTGTGATCCGTAAAGGTTTCTAAAACGCACCTCATTTCTCATCTCCTTTGCTCGGGTTCGCCATTCCAGCCGATTTACTAGCCATCTCCCTCCATGGAGAATCAGCACCTTTAACCTCCTGTTCCGTACAGGTTGCAATTTGTCCTGAGGATGAACGGGAAGAGGGGGAACCAATGAGAGACTAGCTCTAGGTGTTGGGACAGGCACAGGTCACTCTATTTTCCCATCAGGAAGAAGAATTAAGCACAAGCTCAGCCTGCCCCCCAGAACCAGAAGAGGGCCGGAAGCAATCCTGCGCTTTTGCGGCCAGCTCCCAAAAAAGCGAGTTGAAAAATGGAGCTCAGGGGCACTGCAATTCACAAACCTGCAGAGTTTTAAATGATACCTCTCGTCCACAAATATATTAAGGGAAGGCAACGAAGAGGCTTTGAAAGCAAGGCAGAATTGCAGGAAACATTTTTCAGGAGGTAGATTCGAATCGCCTTGAAAGCACATGAAAAGCGGCAAAACGTGGACAATGATGCCCTTGGCCAAAAAGGGCGTATGCGTTTTTTCCTGAATATATTCAGGAAAAAACGCATACGCCCTTTTTGGCCAACCAAGCAACCTGGAAAGGCCAATCAGCGCTCCAAAGAAGTCTCGCTTCCCAGCGGGCAAAAGGGCCATGCGGAAAAAAGTGTCCAAACCAGAAATGCAGGACCGGCCATGGAGAAATGGGAGCCTTGCTACGCTGATGGGCGGGATGTAAATTGCCAACAGCCACTCTGGAGAAGTGTACGGTGTGTTCTGAAACATCTAAAAAACACAGCTTGGAGAGCATAGGGCACTTCCACTCATGGGCGTATAAATTGGGAAAACTAAAAATCAGCAAGACACAGGCACCCCAAAGTTTAGGGCTGCTCTGTTGACAAGAACCCCCACTTCATTACACCTTAAATATCCTAGGAAAGAGAAAAATGGATAAAGAAGTTGGGGTCCTCATGTACAATGGAATATCACTCAGCCATGAAATCAACGTCATAAGGCTAGTAGCAGCACGATGAGTGGATTTAGGTACGACGATTCTAAGTGAAATAAGTCACACAGAAAAAGACACTTATCATAAGATATCACTTAGAGAGGGAATGTAAAAACCGCTACACTTGAACTGAATTACAAAACAGAACAGAGTCACACGTTTAGGAAACACACTATGGCTGCTGAACGGGAAAGGTGAGGTGGGGTGATGCATAAAACAAGGGTTTCAAATTAGCTCCGATACCGTTCCATAAACCCAATATGTAAGAGACAAGACCTATTCCTTTTTCAGTGAACTGGACTCAACACCCCCTATTCACCGCACAAGTATATATCTGACTAGGAAGAATCTTCAAACCTATGTATTGATATCTCTCTGTAAGTGAGTCAACGGGGTGTAAAGCAGCATAAACACAGCCGTGAAAAGCAGCTAAACCCCATTATGAAAATAAATTACTTTTCAAAACCCGTGAAACAAAGACAGTGATAGAGAGAGAAATTCTTACAAAATTCGTTCAGGGGCTGTGATGCAACCTGGATTGACCATATCTAGACCCACAGCTGATTGAGACATAAGGGTGGACACTCTTGGGGCTGAGAGGTTCGGTGAGGTTGGGTGAGCCAACGCAGACCCTTTCAAGTAATACTGCATGGTACCCATCCCATGGGTCCCAAATCTCCAGGTTCAAGGGCATCTTCCTACGTCGAAAACAGGCATGAGAAACCCAGAAGATGGTACACCGTGTGATCGGAAAGGTTTCTAAAACGCACCTCATTTCTCATCTCCTTTGCTCGGGTTCGCCATTCCAGCCGATTTACTAGCCATCTCCCTCCTTGGAGAATCAGCACCTTTAACCTCCTGTTCCGTACAGGTTGCAATTTGTCCTGAGGATGAACGGGAAGAGGGGGAACCAATGAGAGACTAGCTCTAGGTGTTGGGACAGGCACAGGTCACTCTATTTTCCCATCAGGAAGAAGAATTAAGCACAAGCTCACCCTGCCCCCCAGAACCAGAAGAGGGCCGGAAGCAATCCTGCGCTTTTGCGGCCAGCTCCCAAAAAAGCGAGTTGAAAAATGGAGCTCAGGGGCACTGCAATTCACAAACCTGCAGAGTTTTAAATGATACCTCTCGTCCACAAATATATTAAGGGAAGGCAACGAAGAGGCTTTGAAAGCAAGGCAGAATTGCAGGAAACAGATTTCAGGAGGTAGATTCGAATCGCCTTGAAAGCACATGAAAAGCGGCAAAACGTGGACAATGATGCCCTTGGCCAAAAAGGGCGTATGCGTTTTTTCCTGAATATATTCAGGAAAAAACGCATACGCCCTTTTTGGCCAACCAAGCAACCTGGAAAGGCCAATCAGCGCTCCAAAGAAGTCTCGCTTCCCAGCGGGCAAAAGGGCCATGCGGAAAAAAGTGTCCAAACCAGAAATGCAGGACCGGCCATGGAGAAATGGGAGCCTTGCTACGCTGATGGGCGGGATGTAAATTGCCAACAGCCACTCTGGAGAAGTGTACGGTGTGTTCTGAAACATCTAAAAAACACAGCTTGGAGAGCATAGGGCACTTCCACTCATGGGCGTATAAATTGGGAAAACTAAAGATCAGCAAGACACAGGCACCCCAAAGTTTAGGGCTGCTCTGTTGACAAGAACCCCCACTTCATTACACCTTAAATATCCTAGGAAAGAGAAAAATGGATAAAGAAGTTGGGGTCCTCATGTACAATGGAATATCACTCAGCCATGAAATCAACGTCATAAGGATAGTAGCAGCACGATGAGTGGATTTAGGTACGACGATTCTAAGTGAAATAAGTCACACAGAAAAAGACACTTATCATAAGATATCACTTAGAGAGGGAATGTAAAAACCGCTACACTTGAACTGAATTACAAAACAGAACAGAGTCACACGTTTAGGAAACACACTATGGCTGCTGAACGGGAAAGTTGAGGTGGGGTGATGCATAAAACAAGGGTTTCAAATTAGCTCTGATACCATTCCATAAACCCAATATGTAAGAGACAAGACCTATTCCTTTTTCAGTGAACTGGACTCAACACCCCCTATTCACCGCACAAGAATATATCTGACTAGGAAGAATCTTCAAACCTATGTATTGATATCTCTCTGTAAGTGAGTCAAGGGGGTGTAAAGCGGCATAAACACAGCCGTGAAAAGCAGCTAAACCCCATTATAAAAATAAATTACTTTTCAAAACCCGTGAAACAAAGACAGTGAAAGAGAGAGAAATTCTTACAAAATTCGTTCAGGGGCTGTGATGCAACCTGGATTGACCATATCTAGACCCACAGCTGATTGAGACATAAGGGTGGACACTCTTGGGGCTGAGAGGTTCGGTGAGGTTGGGTGAGCCAACGCAGACCCTTTCAAGTAATACTGCATGGTACCCATCCCATGGGTCCCAAATCTCCAGGTTCAAGGGCATCTTCCTACGTCGAAAACAGGCATGAGAAACCCAGAAGATGGTACACCGTGTGATCCGTAAAGGTTTCTAAAACGCACCTCATTTCTCATCTCCTTTGCTCGGGTTCGCCATTCCAGCCGATTTACTAGCCATCTCCCTCCATGGAGAATCAGCACCTTTAACCTCCTGTTCCGTACAGGTTGCAATTTGTCCTGAGGATGAACGGGAAGAGGGGGAACCAATGAGAGACTAGCTCTAGGTGTTGGGACAGGCACAGGTCACTCTATTTTCCCATCAGGAAGAAGAATTAAGCACAAGCTCAGCCTGCCCCCCAGAACCAGAAGAGGGCCGGAAGCAATCCTGCGCTTTTGCGGCCAGCTCCCAAAAAAGCGAGTTGAAAAATGGAGCTCAGGGGCACTGCAATTCACAAACCTGCAGAGTTTTAAATGATACCTCTCGTCCACAAATATATTAAGGGAAGGCAACGAAGAGGCTTTGAAAGCAAGGCAGAATTGCAGGAAACAGATTTCAGGAGGTAGATTCGAATCGCCTTGAAAGCACATGAAAAGCGGCAAAACGTGGACAATGATGCCCTTGGCCAAAAAGGGCGTATGCGTTTTTTCCTGAATATATTCAGGAAAAAACGCATACGCCCTTTTTGGCCAACCAAGCAACCTGGAAAGGCCAATCAGCGCTCCAAAGAAGTCTCGCTTCCCAGCGGGCAAAAGGGCCATGCGGAAAAAAGTGTCCAAACCAGAAATGCAGGACCGGCCATGGAGAAATGGGAGCCTTGCTACGCTGATGGGCGGGATGTAAATTGCCAACAGCCACTCTGGAGAAGTGTACGGTGTGTTCTGAAACATCTAAAAAACACAGCTTGGAGAGCATAGGGCACTTCCACTCATGGGCGTATAAATTGGGAAAACTAAAAATCAGCAAGACACAGGCACCCCAAAGTTTAGGGCTGCTCTGTTGACAAGAACCCCCACTTCATTACACCTTAAATATCCTAGGAAAGAGAAAAATGGATAAAGAAGTTGGGGTCCTCATGTACAATGGAATATCACTCAGCCATGAAATCAACGTCATAAGGCTAGTAGCAGCACGATGAGTGGATTTAGGTACGACGATTCTAAGTGAAATAAGTCACACAGAAAAAGACACTTATCATAAGATATCACTTAGAGAGGGAATGTAAAAACCGCTACACTTGAACTGAATTACAAAACAGAACAGAGTCACACGTTTAGGAAACACACTATGGCTGCTGAACGGGAAAGGTGAGGTGGGGTGATGCATAAAACAAGGGTTTCAAATTAGCTCAGATACCGTTCCATAAACCCAATATGTAAGAGACAAGACCTATTCCTTTTTCAGTGAACTGGACTCAACACCCCCTATTCACCGCACAAGTATATATCTGACTAGGAAGAATCTTCAAACCTATGTATTGATATCTCTCTGTAAGTGAGTCAACGGGGTGTAAAGCAGCAAAAACACAGCCGTGAAAAGCAGCTAAACCCCATTATAAAAATAAATTACTTTTCAAAACCCGTGAAACAAAGACAGTGAAAGAGAGAGAAATTCTTACAAAATTCGTTCAGGGGCTGTGATGCAACCTGGATTGACCATATCTAGACCCACAGCTGATTGAGACATAAGGGTGGACACTCTTGGGGCTGAGAGGTTCGGTGAGGTTGGGTGAGCCAACGCAGACCCTTTCAAGTAATACTGCATGGTACCCATCCCATGGGTCCCAAATCTCCAGGTTCAAGGGCATCTTCCTACGTCGAAAACAGGCATGAGAAACCCAGAAGATGGTACACCGTGTGATCGGGAAAGGTTTCTAAAACGCACCTCATTTCTCATCTCCTTTGCTCGGGTTCGCCATTCCAGCCGATTTACTAGCCATCTCCCTCCTTGGAGAATCAGCACCTTTAACCTCCTGTTCCGTACAGGTTGCAATTTGTCCTGAGGATGAACGGGAAGAGGGGGAACCAATGAGAGACTAGCTCTAGGTGTTGGGACAGGCACAGGTCACTCTATTTTCCCATCAGGAAGAAGAATTAAGCACAAGCTCAGCCTGCCCCCCAGAACCAGAAGAGGGCCGGAAGCAATCCTGCGCTTTTGCGGCCAGCTCCCAAAAAAGCGAGTTGAAAAATGGAGCTCAGGGGCACTGCAATTCACAAACCTGCAGAGTTTTAAATGATACCTCTCGTCCACAAATATATTAAGGGAAGGCAACGAAGAGGCTTTGAAAGCAAGGCAGAATTGCAGGAAACAGATTTCAGGAGGTAGATTCGAATCGCCTTGAAAGCACATGAAAAGCGGCAAAACGTGGACAATGATGCCCTTGGCCAAAAAGGGCGTATGCGTTTTTTCCTGAATATATTCAGGAAAAAACGCATACGCCCTTTTTGGCCAACCAAGCAACCTGGAAAGGCCAATCAGCGCTCCAAAGAAGTCTCGCTTCCCAGCGGGCAAAAGGGCCATGCGGAAAAAAGTGTCCAAACCAGAAATGCAGGACCGGCCATGGAGAAATGGGAGCCTTGCTACGCTGATGGGTGGGATGTAAATTGCCAACAGCCACTCTGGAGAAGTGTACGGTGTGTTCTGAAACATCTAAAAAACACAGCTTGGAGAGCATAGGGCACTTCCACTCATGGGCGTATAAATTGGGAAAACTAAAAATCAGCAAGACACAGGCACCCCAAAGTTTAGGGCTGCTCTGTTGACAAGAACCCCCACTTCATTACACCTTAAATATCCTAGGAAAGAGAAAAATGGATAAAGAAGTTGGGGTCCTCATGTACAATGGAATATCACTCAGCCATGAAATCAACGTCATAAGGCTAGTAGCAGCACGATGAGTGGATTTAGGTACGACGATTCTAAGTGAAATAAGTCACACAGAAAAAGACACTTATCATAAGATATCACTTAGAGAGGGAATGTAAAAACCGCTACACTTGAACTGAATTACAAAACAGAACAGAGTCACACGTTTAGGAAACACACTATGGCTGCTGAACGGGAAAGGTGAGGTGGGGTGATGCATAAAACAAGGGTTTCAAATTAGCTCCGATACCGTTCCATAAACCCAATATGTAAGAGACAAGACCTATTCCTTTTTCAGTGAACTGGACTCAACACCCCCTATTCACCGCACAAGAATATATCTGACTAGTAAGAATCTTCAAACCTATGTATTGATATCTCTCCGTAAGTGAGTCAAGGGGGTGTAAAGCGGCATAAACACAGCCGTGAAAAGCAGCTAAACCCCATTATAAAAATAAATTACTTTTCAAAACCTGTGAAACAAAGACAGTGAAAGAGAGAGAAATTCTTACAAAATTCGTTCAGGGGCTGTGATGCAACCTGGATTGACCATATCTAGACCCACAGCTGATTGAGACATAAGGGTGGACACTCTTGGGGCTGAGAGGTTCGGTGAGGTTGGGTGAGCCAACGCAGACCCTTTCAAGTAATACTGCATGGTACCCATCCCATGGGTCCCAAATCTCCAGGTTCAAGGGCATCTTCCTACGTCGAAAACAGGCATGAGAAACCCAGAAGATGGTACACCGTGTGATCGGGAAAGGTTTCTAAAACGCACCTCATTTCTCATCTCCTTTGCTCGGGTTCGCCATTCCAGCCGATTTACTAGCCATCTCCCTCCTTGGAGAATCAGCACCTTTAACCTCCTGTTCCGTACAGGTTGCAATTTGTCCTGAGGATGAACGGGAAGAGGGGGAACCAATGAGAGACTAGCTCTAGGTGTTGGGACAGGCACAGGTCACTCTATTTTCCCATCAGGAAGAAGAATTAAGCACAAGCTCAGCCTGCCCCCCAGAACCAGAAGAGGGCCTGAAGCAATCCTGCGCTTTTGCGGCCAGCTCCCAAAAAAGCGAGTTGAAAAATGGAGCTCAGGGGCACTGCAATTCACAAACCTGCAGAGTTTTAAATGATACCTCTCGTCCACAAATATATTAAGGGAAGGCAACGAAGAGGCTTTGAAAGCAAGGCAGAATTGCAGGAAACAGATTTCAGGAGGTAGATTCGAATCGCCTTGAAAGCACATGAAAAGCGGCAAAACGTGGACAATGATGCCCTTGGCCAAAAAGGGCATATGCGTTTTTTCCTAAATATATTCAGGAAAAAACGCATACGCCCTTTTTGGCCAACCAAGCAACCTGGAAAGGCCAATCAGCGCTCCAAAGAAGTCTCGCTTCCCAGCGGGCAAAAGGGCCATGCGGAAAAAAGTGTCCAAACCAGAAATGCAGGACCGGCCATGGAGAAATGGGAGCCTTGCTACGCTGATGGGTGGGATGTAAATTGCCAACAGCCACTCTGGAGAAGTGTACGGTGTGTTCTGAAACATCTAAAAAACACAGCTTGGAGAGCATAGGGCACTTCCACTCATGGGCGTATAAATTGGGAAAACTAAAAATCAGCAAGACACAGGCACCCCAAAGTTTAGGGCTGCTCTGTTGACAAGAACCCCCACTTCATTACACCTTAAATATCCTAGGAAAGAGAAAAATGGATAAAGAAGTTGGGGTCCTCATGTACAATGGAATATCACTCAGCCATGAAATCAACGTCATAAGGCTAGTAGCAGCACGATGAGTGGATTTAGGTACGACGATTCTAAGTGAAATAAGTCACACAGAAAAAGACACTTATCCTAAGATATCACTTCTAGAGGGAATGTAAAAACCGCTACACTTGAACTGAATTACAAAACAGAACAGAGTCACACGTTTAGAAAACACACTATGGCTGCTGAACGGGAAAGGCGAGGTGGGGTGATGCATAAAACAAGGGTTTCAAATTAGCTCAGATACCGTTCCATAAACCCAATATGTAAGAGACAAGACCTATTCCTTTTTCAGTGAACTGGACTCAACACCCCCTATTCACCACACAAGAATATATCTGACTAGTAAGAATCCTCAAACCTATGTATTGATATCTCTCCGTAAGTGAGTCAAGGGGGTGTAAAGCGGCATAAACACAGCTGTGAGAAGCAGCTAAACCCCATTATAAAAATAAATTACTTTTCAAAACCCGTGAAACAAAGACAGTGAAAGAGAGAGAAATTCTTACAAAATTCGTTCAGGGGCTGTGATGCAACCTGGATTGACCATATCTAGACCCACAGCTGATTGAGACATAAGGGTGGACACTCTTGGGGCTGAGAGGTTCGGTGAGGTTGGGTGAGCCAACGCAGACCCTTTCAAGTAATACTGCATGGTACCCATCCCATGGGTCCCAAATCTCCAGGTTCAAGGGCATCTTCCTACGTCGAAAACAGGCATGAGAAACCCAGAAGATGGTACACCGTGTGATCGGGAAAGGTTTCTAAAACGCACCTCATTTCTCATCTCCTTTGCTCGGGTTCGCCATTCCAGCCGATTTACTAGCCATCTCCCTCCTTGGAGAATCAGCACCTTTAACCTCCTGTTCCGTACAGGTTGCAATTTGTCCTGAGGATGAAAGGGAAGAGGGGGAACCAATGAGAGAGTAGCTCTAGGTGTTGGGACAGGCACAGGTCACTCTATTTTCCCATCAGGAAGAAGAATTAAGCACAAGCTCAGCCTGCCCCCCAGAACCAGAAGAGGGCCTGAAGCAATCCTGCGCTTTTGCGGCCAGCTCCCAAAAAAGCGAGTTGAAAAATGGAGCTCAGGGGCACTGCAATTCACAAACCTGCAGAGTTTTAAATGATACCTCTCGTCCACAAATATATTAAGGGAAGGCAACGAAGAGGCTTTGAAAGCAAGGCAGAATTGCAGGAAACAGATTTCAGGAGGTAGATTCGAATCGCCTTGAAAGCACATGAAAAGCGGCAAAACGTGGACAATGATGCCCTTGGCCAAAAAGGGCATATGCGTTTTTTCCTAAATATATTCAGGAAAAAACGCATACGCCCTTTTTGGCCAACCAAGCAACCTGGAAAGGCCAATCAGCGCTCCAAAGAAGTCTCGCTTCCCAGCGGGCAAAAGGGCCATGCGGAAAAAAGTGTCCAAACCAGAAATGCAGGACCGGCCATGGAGAAATGGGAGCCTTGCTACGCTGATGGGTGGGATGTAAATTGCCAACAGCCACTCTGGAGAAGTGTACGGTGTGTTCTGAAACATCTAAAAAACACAGCTTGGAGAGCATAGGGCACTTCCACTCATGGGCGTATAAATTGGGAAAACTAAAAATCAGCAAGACACAGGCACCCCAAAGTTTAGGGCTGCTCTGTTGACAAGAACCCCCACTTCATTACACCTTAAATATCCTAGGAAAGAGAAAAATGGATAAAGAAGTTGGGGTCCTCATGTACAATGGAATATCACTCAGCCATGAAATCAACGTCATAAGGCTAGTAGCAGCACGATGAGTGGATTTAGGTACGACGATTCTAAGTGAAATAAGTCACACAGAAAAAGACACTTATCCTAAGATATCACTTCTAGAGGGAATGTAAAAACCGCTACACTTGAACTGAATTACAAAACAGAACAGAGTCACACGTTTAGGAAACACACTATGGCTGCTGAACGGGAAAGGCGAGGTGGGGTGATGCATAAAACAAGGGTTTCAAATTAGCTCAGATACCGTTCCATAAACCCAATATGTAAGAAACAAGACCTATTCCTTTTTCAGTGAACTGGACTCAACACCCCCTATTCACCACACAAGAATATATCTGACTAGTAAGAATCCTCAAACCTATGTATTGATATCTCTCCGTAAGTGAGTCAAGGGGGTGTAAAGCGGCATAAACACAGCTGTGAGAAGCAGCTAAACCCCATTATAAAAATAAATTACTTTTCAAAACCCGTGAAACAAAGACAGTGAAAGAGAGAGAAATTCTTACAAAATTCGTTCAGGGGCTGTGATGCAACCTGGATTGACCATATCTAGACCCACAGCTGATTGAGACATAAGGGTGGACACTCTTGGGGCTGAGAGGTTCGGTGAGGTTGGGTGAGCCAACGCAGACCCTTTCAAGTAATACTGCATGGTACCCATCCCATGGGTCCCAAATCTCCAGGTTCAAGGGCATCTTCCTACGTCGAAAACAGGCATGAGAAACCCAGAAGATGGTACACCGTGTGATCGGGAAAGGTTTCTAAAACGCACCTCATTTCTCATCTCCTTTGCTCGGGTTCGCCATTCCAGCCGATTTACTAGCCATCTCCCTCCTTGGAGAATCAGCACCTTTAACCTCCTGTTCCGTACAGGTTGCAATTTGTCCTGAGGATGAAAGGGAAGAGGGGGAACCAATGAGAGAGTAGCTCTAGGTGTTGGGACAGGCACAGGTCACTCTATTTTCCCATCAGGAAGAAGAATTAAGCACAAGCTCAGCCTGCCCCCCAGAACCAGAAGAGGGCCTGAAGCAATCCTGCGCTTTTGCGGCCAGCTCCCAAAAAAGCGAGTTGAAAAATGGAGCTCAGGGGCACTGCAATTCACAATCCTGCACAGTTTTAAATGATACCTCTCGTCCACAAATATACTAAGGGAAGGCAACGAAGAGGCTTTGAAAGCAAGGCAGAATTGCAGGAAACAGATTTCAGGAGGTAGATTCGAATCGCCTTGAAAGCACATGAAAAGCGGCAAAACGTGGACAATGATGCCCTTGGCCAAAAAGGGCGTATGCGTTTTTTCCTGAATATATTCAGGAAAAAACGCATACGCCCTTTTTGGCCAACCAAGCAACCTGGAAAGGCCAATCAGCGCTCCAAAGAAGTCTCGCTTCCCAGCGGGCAAAAGGGCCATGCGGAAAAAAGTGTCCAAACCAGAAATGCAGGACCGGCCATGGAGAAATGGGAGCCTTGCTACGCTGATGGGTGGGATGTAAATTGCCAACAGCCACTCTGGAGAAGTGTACGGTGTGTTCTGAAACATCTAAAAAACACAGCTTGGAGAGCATAGGGCACTTCCACTCATGGGCGTATAAATTGGGAAAACTAAAAATCAGCAAGACACAGGCACCCCAAAGTTTAGGGCTGCTCTGTTGACAAGAACCCCCACTTCATTACACCTTAAATATCCTAGGAAAGAGAAAAATGGATAAAGAAGTTGTGGTCCTCATGTACAATGGAATATCACTCACCCATGAAATCAACGTCATAAGGCTAGTAGCAGCACGATGAGTGGATTTAGGTACGACGATTCTAAGTGAAATAAGTCACACAGAAAAAGACACTTATCATAAGATATCACTTAGAGAGGGAATGTAAAAACCGCTACACTTGAACTGAATTACAAAACAGAACAGAGTCACACGTTTAGAAAACACACTATGGCTGCTGAACGGGAAAGGTGAGGTGGGGTGATGCATAAAACAATGGTTTCAAATTAGCTCCGATACCGTTCCATAAACCCAATATGTAAGAGACAAGACCTATTCCTTTTTCAGTGAACTGGACTCAACACCCCCTATTCACCGCACAAGAATATATCTGACTAGTAAGAATCTTCAAACCTATGTATTGATATCTCTCCGTAAGTGAGTCAAGGGGGTGTAAAGCGGCATAAACACAGCCGTGAAAAGCAGCTAAACCCCATTATAAAAATAAATTACTTTTCAAAACCCGTGAAACAAAGACAGTGAAAGAGAGAGAAATTCTTACAAAATTCGTTCAGGGGCTGTGATGCAACCTGGATTGACCATATCTAGACCCACAGCTGATTGAGACATAAGGGTGGACACTCTTGGGGCTGAGAGGTTCGGTGAGGTTGGGTGAGCCAACGCAAACCCTTTCAAGTAATACTGCATGGTACCCATCCCATGGGTCCCAAATCTCCAGGTTCAAGGGCATCTTCCTACGTCGAAAACAGGCATGAGAAACCCAGAAGATGGTACACCGTGTGATCGGGAAAGGTTTCTAAAACGCACCTCATTTCTCATCTCCTTTGCTCGGGTTCGCCATTCCAGCCGATTTACTAGCCATCTCCCTCCTTGGAGAATCAGCACCTTTAACCTCCTGTTCCGTACAGGTTGCAATTTGTCCTGAGGATGAACGGGAAGAGGGGGAACCAATGAGAGACTAGCTCTAGGTGTTGGGACAGGCACAGGTCACTCTAATTTCCCATCAGGAAGAAGAATTAAGCACAAGCTCAGCCTGCCCCCCAGAACCAGAAGAGGGCCTGAAGCAATCCTGCGCTTTTGCGGCCAGCTCCCAAAAAAGCGAGTTGAAAAATGGAGCTCAGGGGCACTGCAATTCACAAACCTGCAGAGTTTTAAATGATACCTCTCGTCCACAAATATATTAAGGGAAGGCAACGAAGAGGCTTTGAAAGCAAGGCAGAATTGCAGGAAACAGATTTCAGGAGGTAGATTCGAATCGCCTTGAAAGCACATGAAAAGCGGCAAAACGTGGACAATGATGCCCTTGGCCAAAAAGGGCATATGCGTTTTTTCCTAAATATATTCAGGAAAAAACGCATACGCCCTTTTTGGCCAACCAAGCAACCTGGAAAGGCCAATCAGCGCTCCAAAGAAGTCTCGCTTCCCAGCGGGCAAAAGGGCCATGCGGAAAAAAGTGTCCAAACCAGAAATGCAGGACCGGCCATGGAGAAATGGGAGCCTTGCTACGCTGATGGGTGGGATGTAAATTGCCAACAGCCACTCTGGAGAAGTGTACGGTGTGTTCTGAAACATCTAAAAAACACAGCTTGGAGAGCATAGGGCACTTCCACTCATGGGCGTATAAATTGGGAAAACTAAAAATCAGCAAGACACAGGCACCCCAAAGTTTAGGGCTGCTCTGTTGACAAGAACCCCCACTTCATTACACCTTAAATATCCTAGGAAAGAGAAAAATGGATAAAGAAGTTGGGGTCCTCATGTACAATGGAATATCACTCACCCATGAAATCAACGTCATAAGGCTAGTAGCAGCACGATGAGTGGATTTAGGTACGACGATTCTAAGTGAAATAAGTCACACAGAAAAAGACACTTATCATAAGATATCACTTAGAGAGGGAATGTAAAAACCGCTACACTTGAACTGAATTACAAAACAGAACAGAGTCACACGTTTAGAAAACACACTATGGCTGCTGAACGGGAAAGGTGAGGTGGGGTGATGCATAAAACAATGGTTTCAAATTAGCTCCGATACCGTTCCATAAACCCAATATGTAAGAGACAAGACCTATTCCTTTTTCAGTGAACTGGACTCAACACCCCCTATTCACCGCACAAGAATATATCTGACTAGTAAGAATCTTCAAACCTATGTATTGATATCTCTCCGTAAGTGAGTCAAGGGGGTGTAAAGCGGCATAAACACAGCCGTGAAAAGCAGCTAAACCCCATTATAAAAATAAATTACTTTTCAAAACCCGTGAAACAAAGACAGTGAAAGAGAGAGAAATTCTTACAAAATTCGTTCAGGGGCTGTGATGCAACCTGGATTGACCATATCTAGACCCACAGCTGATTGAGACATAAGGGTGGACACTCTTGGGGCTGAGAGGTTCGGTGAGGTTGGGTGAGCCAACGCAGACCCTTTCAAGTAATACTGCATGGTACCCATCCCATGGGTCCCAAATCTCCAGGTTCAAGGGCATCTTCCTACGTCGAAAACAGGCATGAGAAACCCAGAAGATGGTACACCGTGTGATCGGGAAAGGTTTCTAAAACGCACCTCATTTCTCATCTCCTTTGCTCGGGTTCGCCATTCCAGCCGATTTACTAGCCATCTCCCTCCTTGGAGAATCAGCACCTTTAACCTCCTGTTCCGTACAGGTTGCAATTTGTCCTGAGGATGAACGGGAAGAGGGGGAACCAATGAGAGACTAGCTCTAGGTGTTGGGACAGGCACAGGTCACTCTATTTTCCCATCAGGAAGAAGAATTAAGCACAAGCTCAGCCTGCCCCCCAGAACCAGAAGAGGGCCTGAAGCAATCCTGCGCTTTTGCGGCCAGCTCCCAAAAAAGCGAGTTGAAAAATGGAGCTCAGGGGCACTGCAATTCACAAACCTGCAGAGTTTTAAATGATACCTCTCGTCCACAAATATATTAAGGGAAGGCAACGAAGAGGCTTTGAAAGCAAGGCAGAATTGCAGGAAACAGATTTCAGGAGGTAGATTCGAATCGCCTTGAAAGCACATGAAAAGCGGCAAAACGTGGACAATGATGCCCTTGGCCAAAAAGGGCATATGCGTTTTTTCCTAAATATATTCAGGAAAAAACGCATACGCCCTTTTTGGCCAACCAAGCAACCTGGAAAGGCCAATCAGCGCTCCAAAGAAGTCTCGCTTCCCAGCGGGCAAAAGGGCCATGCGGAAAAAAGTGTCCAAACCAGAAATGCAGGACCGGCCATGGAGAAATGGGAGCCTTGCTACGCTGATGGGTGGGATGTAAATTGCCAACAGCCACTCTGGAGAAGTGTACGGTGTGTTCTGAAACATCTAAAAAACACAGCTTGGAGAGCATAGGGCACTTCCACTCATGGGCGTATAAATTGGGAAAACTAAAAATCAGCAAGACACAGGCACGCCAAAGTTTAGGGCTGCTCTGTTGACAAGAACCCCCACTTCATTACACCTTAAATATCCTAGGAAAGAGAAAAATGGATAAAGAAGTTGGGGTCCTCATGTACAATGGAATATCACTCAGCCATGAAATCAACGTCATAAGGCTAGTAGCAGCACGATGAGTGGATTTAGGTACGACGATTCTAAGTGAAATAAGTCACACAGAAAAAGACACTTATCCTAAGATATCACTTCTAGAGGGAATGTAAAAACCGCTAGACTTGAACTGAATTACAAAACAGAACAGATTCACACGTTTAGGAAACACACTATGGCTGCTGAACGGGAAAGGCGAGGTGGGGTGATGCATAAAACAAGGGTTTCAAATTAGCTCAGATACCGTTCCATAAACCCAATATGTAAGAGACAAGACCTATTCCTTTTTCAGTGAACTGGACTCAACACCCCCTATTCACCGCACAAGAATATATCTGACTAGGAAGAATCTTCAAACCTATGTATTGATATCTCTCCGTAAGTGAGTCAAGGGGGTGTAAAGCGGCATAAACACAGCTGTGAGAAGCAGCTAAACCCCATTATAAAAATAAATTACTTTTCAAAACCCGTGAAACAAAGACAGTGAAAGAGAGAGAAATTCTTACAAAATTCGTTCAGGGGCTGTGATGCAACCTGGATTGACCATATCTAGACCCACAGCTGATTGAGACATAAGGGTGGACACTCTTGGGGCTGAGAGGTTCGGTGAGGTTGGGTGAGCCAACGCAGACCCTTTCAAGTAATACTGCATGGTACCCATCCCATGGGTCCCAAATCTCCAGGTTCAAGGGCATCTTCCTACGTCGAAAACAGGCATGAGAAACCCAGAAGATGGTACACCGTGTGATCGGGAAAGGTTTCTAAAACGCACCTCATTTCTCATCTCCTTTGCTCGGGTTCGCCATTCCAGCCGATTTACTAGCCATCTCCCTCCTTGGAGAATCAGCACCTTTAACCTCCTGTTCCGTACAGGTTGCAATTTGTCCTGAGGATGAAAGGGAAGAGGGGGAACCAATGAGAGAGTAGCTCTAGGTGTTGGGACAGGCACAGGTCACTCTATTTTCCCATCAGGAAGAAGAATTAAGCACAAGCTCAGCCTGCCCCCCAGAACCAGAAGAGGGCCTGAAGCAATCCTGCGCTTTTGCGGCCAGCTCCCAAAAAAGCGAGTTGAAAAATGGAGCTCAGGGGCACTGCAATTCACAATCCTGCACAGTTTTAAATGATACCTCTCGTCCACAAATATACTAAGGGAAGGCAACGAAGAGGCTTTGAAAGCAAGGCAGAATTGCAGGAAACAGATTTCAGGAGGTAGATTCGAATCGCCTTGAAAGCACATGAAAAGCGGCAAAACGTGGACAATGATGCCCTTGGCCAAAAAGGGCGTATGCGTTTTTTCCTGAATATATTCAGGAAAAAACGCATACGCCCTTTTTGGCCAACCAAGCAACCTGGAAAGGCCAATCAGCGCTCCAAAGAAGTCTCGCTTCCCAGCGGGCAAAAGGGCCATGCGGAAAAAAGTGTCCAAACCAGAAATGCAGGACCGGCCATGGAGAAATGGGAGCCTTGCTACGCTGATGGGTGGGATGTAAATTGCCAACAGCCACTCTGGAGAAGTGTACGGTGTGTTCTGAAACATCTAAAAAACACAGCTTGGAGAGCATAGGGCACTTCCACTCATGGGCGTATAAATTGGGAAAACTAAAAATCAGCAAGACACAGGCACCCCAAAGTTTAGGGCTGCTCTGTTGACAAGAACCCCCACTTCATTACACCTTAAATATCCTAGGAAAGAGAAAAATGGATAAAGAAGTTGTGGTCCTCATGTACAATGGAATATCACTCACCCATGAAATCAACGTCATAAGGCTAGTAGCAGCACGATGAGTGGATTTAGGTACGACGATTCTAAGTGAAATAAGTCACACAGAAAAAGACACTTATCATAAGATATCACTTAGAGAGGGAATGTAAAAACCGCTACACTTGAACTGAATTACAAAACAGAACAGAGTCACACGTTTAGAAAACACACTATGGCTGCTGAACGGGAAAGGTGAGGTGGGGTGATGCATAAAACAAGGGTTTCAAATTAGCTCCGATACCGTTCCATAAACCCAATATGTAAGAGACAAGACCTATTCCTTTTTCAGTGAACTGGACTCAACACCCGCTATTCATCGCACAAGAATATATCTGACTAGTAAGAATCTTCAAACCTATGTATTGATATCTCTCCGTAAGTGAGTCAAGGGGGTGTAAAGCAGCATAAACACAGCCGTGAAAAGCAGCTAAACCCCAATATAAAAATAAATTACTTTTCAAAACCCGTGAAACAAAGACAGTGAAAGAGAGAGAAATTCTTACAAAATTAGTTCAGGGGCTGTGATGCAACCTGGATTGACCATATCTAGACCCACAGCTGATTGAGACATAAGGGTGGACACTCTTGGGGCTGAGAGGTTCGGTGAGGTTGGGTGAGCCAACGCAGACCCTTTCAAGTAATACTGCATGGTACCCATCCCATGGGTCCCAAATCTCCAGGTTCAAGGGCATCTTCCTACGTCGAAAACAGGCATGAGAAACCCAGAAGATGGTACACCGTGTGATCGGGAAAGGTTTCTAAAACGCACCTCATTTCTCATCTCCTTTGCTCGGGTTCGCCATTCCAGCCGATTTACTAGCCATCTCCCTCCTTGGAGAATCAGCACCTTTAACCTCCTGTTCCGTACAGGTTGCAATTTGTCCTGAGGATGAAGGGGAAGAGGGGGAACCAATGAGAGACTAGCTCTAGGTGTTGGGACAGGCACAGGTCACTCTATTTTCCCATCAGGAAGAAGAATTAAGCACAAGCTCAGCCTGCCCCCCAGAACCAGAAGAGGGCCTGAAGCAATCCTGCGCTTTTGCGGCCAGCTCCCAAAAAAGCGAGTTGAAAAATGGAGCTCAGGGGCACTGCAATTCACAAACCTGCACAGTTTTAAATGATACCTCTCGTCCACAAATATACTAAGGGAAGGCAACGAAGAGGCTTTGAAAGCAAGGCAGAATTGCAGGAAACAGATTTCAGGAGGTAGATTCGAATCGCCTTGAAAGCACATGAAAAGCGGCAAAACGTGGACAATGATGCCCTTGGCCAAAAAGGGCATATGCGTTTTTTCCTAAATATATTCAGGAAAAAACGCATACGCCCTTTTTGGCCAACCAAGCAACCTGGAAAGGCCAATCAGCGCTCCAAAGAAGTCTCGCTTCCCAGCGGGCAAAAGGGCCATGCGGAAAAAAGTGTCCAAACCAGAAATGCAGGACCGGCCATGGAGAAATGGGAGCCTTGCTACGCTGATGGGTGGGATGTAAATTGCCAACAGCCACTCTGGAGAAGTGTACGGTGTGTTCTGAAACATCTAAAAAACACAGCTTGGAGAGCATAGGGCACTTCCACTCATGGGCGTATAAATTGGGAAAACTAAAAATCAGCAAGACACAGGCACCCCAAAGTTTAGGGCTGCTCTGTTGACAAGAACCCCCACTTCATTACACCTTAAATATCCTAGGAAAGAGAAAAATGGATAAAGAAGTTGGGGTCCTCATGTACAATGGAATATCACTCAGCCATGAAATCAACGTCATAAGGCTAGTAGCAGCACGATGAGTGGATTTAGGTACGACGATTCTAAGTGAAATAAGTCACACAGAAAAAGACACTTATCCTAAGATATCACTTCTAGAGGGAATGTAAAAACCGCTAGACTTGAACTGAATTACAAAACAGAACAGAGTCACACGTTTAGGAAACACACTATGGCTGCTGAACGGGAAAGGCGAGGTGGGGTGATGCATAAAACAAGGGTTTCAAATTAGCTCAGATACCGTTCCATAAACCCAATATGTAAGAGACAAGACCTATTCCTTTTTCAGTGAACTGGACTCAACACCCCCTATTCACCGCACAAGAATATATCTGACTAGGAAGAATCTTCAAACCTATGTATTGATATCTCTCCGTAAGTGAGTCAAGGGGGTGTAAAGCGGCATAAACACAGCTGTGAGAAGCAGCTAAACCCCATTATAAAAATAAATTACTTTTCAAAACCCGTGAAACAAAGACAGTGAAAGAGAGAGAAATTCTTACAAAATTCGTTCAGGGGCTGTGATGCAACCTGGATTGACCATATCTAGACCCACAGCTGATTGAGACATAAGGGTGGACACTCTTGGGGCTGAGAGGTTCGGTGAGGTTGGGTGAGCCAACGCAGACCCTTTCAAGTAATACTGCATGGTACCCATCCCATGGGTCCCAAATCTCCAGGTTCAAGGGCATCTTCCTACGTCGAAAACAGGCATGAGAAACCCAGAAGATGGTACACCGTGTGATCGGGAAAGGTTTCTAAAACGCACCTCATTTCTCATCTCCTTTGCTCGGGTTCGCCATTCCAGCCGATTTACTAGCCATCTCCCTCCTTGGAGAATCAGCACCTTTAACCTCCTGTTCCGTACAGGTTGCAATTTGTCCTGAGGATGAAAGGGAAGAGGGGGAACCAATGAGAGAGTAGCTCTAGGTGTTGGGACAGGCACAGGTCACTCTATTTTCCCATCAGGAAGAAGAATTAAGCACAAGCTCAGCCTGCCCCCCAGAACCAGAAGAGGGCCTGAAGCAATCCTGCGCTTTTGCGGCCAGCTCCCAAAAAAGCGAGTTGAAAAATGGAGCTCAGGGGCACTGCAATTCACAATCCTGCACAGTTTTAAATGATACCTCTCGTCCACAAATATACTAAGGGAAGGCAACGAAGAGGCTTTGAAAGCAAGGCAGAATTGCAGGAAACAGATTTCAGGAGGTAGATTCGAATCGCCTTGAAAGCACATGAAAAGCGGCAAAACGTGGACAATGATGCCCTTGGCCAAAAAGGGCGTATGCGTTTTTTCCTGAATATATTCAGGAAAAAACGCATACGCCCTTTTTGGCCAACCAAGCAACCTGGAAAGGCCAATCAGCGCTCCAAAGAAGTCTCGCTTCCCAGCGGGCAAAAGGGCCATGCGGAAAAAAGTGTCCAAACCAGAAATGCAGGACCGGCCATGGAGAAATGGGAGCCTTGCTACGCTGATGGGTGGGATGTAAATTGCCAACAGCCACTCTGGAGAAGTGTACGGTGTGTTCTGAAACATCTAAAAAACACAGCTTGGAGAGCATAGGGCACTTCCACTCATGGGCGTATAAATTGGGAAAACTAAAAATCAGCAAGACACAGGCACCCCAAAGTTTAGGGCTGCTCTGTTGACAAGAACCCCCACTTCATTACACCTTAAATATCCTAGGAAAGAGAAAAATGGATAAAGAAGTTGTGGTCCTCATGTACAATGGAATATCACTCACCCATGAAATCAACGTCATAAGGCTAGTAGCAGCACGATGAGTGGATTTAGGTACGACGATTCTAAGTGAAATAAGTCACACAGAAAAAGACACTTATCATAAGATATCACTTAGAGAGGGAATGTAAAAACCGCTACACTTGAACTGAATTACAAAACAGAACAGAGTCACACGTTTAGAAAACACACTATGGCTGCTGAACGGGAAAGGTGAGGTGGGGTGATGCATAAAACAAGGGTTTCAAATTAGCTCCGATACCGTTCCATAAACCCAATATGTAAGAGACAAGACCTATTCCTTTTTCAGTGAACTGGACTCAACACCCGCTATTCATCGCACAAGAATATATCTGACTAGTAAGAATCTTCAAACCTATGTATTGATATCTCTCCGTAAGTGAGTCAAGGGGGTGTAAAGCGGCATAAACACAGCCGTGAAAAGCAGCTAAACCCCAATATAAAAATAAATTACTTTTCAAAACCCGTGAAACAAAGACAGTGAAAGAGAGAGAAATTCTTACAAAATTCGTTCAGGGGCTGTGATGCAACCTGGATTGACCATATCTAGACCCACAGCTGATTGAGACATAAGGGTGGACACTCTTGGGGCTGAGAGGTTCGGTGAGGTTGGGTGAGCCAACGCAGACCCTTTCAAGTAATACTGCATGGTACCCATCCCATGGGTCCCAAATCTCCAGGTTCAAGGGCATCTTCCTACGTCGAAAACAGGCATGAGAAACCCAGAAGATGGTACACCGTGTGATCGGGAAAGGTTTCTAAAACGCACCTCATTTCTCATCTCCTTTGCTCGGGTTCGCCATTCCAGCCGATTTACTAGCCATCTCCCTCCTTGGAGAATCAGCACCTTTAACCTCCTGTTCCGTACAGGTTGCAATTTGTCCTGAGGATGAAGGGGAAGAGGGGGAACCAATGAGAGACTAGCTCTAGGTGTTGGGACAGGCACAGGTCACTCTATTTTCCCATCAGGAAGAAGAATTAAGCACAAGCTCAGCCTGCCCCCCAGAACCAGAAGAGGGCCTGAAGCAATCCTGCGCTTTTGCGGCCAGCTCCCAAAAAAGCGAGTTGAAAAATGGAGCTCAGGGGCACTGCAATTCACAAACCTGCACAGTTTTAAATGATACCTCTCGTCCACAAATATACTAAGGGAAGGCAACGAAGAGGCTTTGAAAGCAAGGCAGAATTGCAGGAAACAGATTTCAGGAGGTAGATTCGAATCGCCTTGAAAGCACATGAAAAGCGGCAAAACGTGGACAATGATGCCCTTGGCCAAAAAGGGCGTATGCGTTTTTTCCTGAATATATTCAGGAAAAAACGCATACGCCCTTTTTGGCCAACCAAGCAACCTGGAAAGGCCAATCAGCGCTCCAAAGAAGTCTCGCTTCCCAGCGGGCAAAAGGGCCATGCGGAAAAAAGTGTCCAAACCAGAAATGCAGGACCGGCCATGGAGAAATGGGAGCCTTGCTACGCTGATGGGTGGGATGTAAATTGCCAACAGCCACTCTGGAGAAGTGTACGGTGTGTTCTGAAACATCTAAAAAACACAGCTTAGAGAGCATAGGGCACTTCCACTCATGGGCGTATAAATTGGGAAAACTAAAAATCAGCAAGACACAGGCACCCCAAAGTTTAGGGCTGCTCTGTTGACAAGAACCCCCACTTCATTACACCTTAAATATCCTAGGAAAGAGAAAAATGGATAAAGAAGCTGTGGTCCTCATGTACAATGGAATATCACTCACCCATGAAATCAACGTCATAAGGCTAGTAGCAGCACGATGAGTGGATTTAGGTACGACGATTCTAAGTGAAATAAGTCACACAGAAAAAGACACTTATCATAAGATATCACTTAGAGAGGGAATGTAAAAACCGCTACACTTGAACTGAATTACAAAACAGAACAGAGTCACACGTTTAGAAAACACACTATGGCTGCTGAACGGGAAAGGTGAGGTGGGGTGATGCATAAAACAAGGGTTTCAAATTAGCTCCGATACCGTTCCATAAACCCAATATGTAAGAGACAAGACCTATTCCTTTTTCAGTGAACTGGACTCAACACCCCCTATTCACCGCAGAAGAATATATCTGACTAGTAAGAATCTTCAAACCTATGTATTGATATCTCTCCGTAAGTGAGTCAAGGGGGTGTAAAGCGGCATAAACACAGCCGTGAAAAGCAGCTAAACCCCAATATAAAAATAAATTACTTTTCATAACCCGTGAAACTAAGACAATGAAAGAGAGAGAAATTCTTACAAAATTCGTTCAGGGGCTGTGATGCAACCTGGATTGACCATATCTAGACCCACAGCTGATTGAGACATAAGGGTGGACACTCTTGGGGCTGAGAGGTTCGGTGAGGTTGGGTGAGCCAACGCAGACCCTTTCAAGTAATACTGCATGGTACCCATCCCATGGGTCCCAAATCTCCAGGTTCAAGGGCATCTTCCTACGTCGAAAACAGGCATGAGAAACCCAGAAGATGGTACACCGTGTGATCGGGAAAGGTTTCTAAAACGCACCTCATTTCTCATTTCCTTTGCTCGGGTTCGCCATTCCAGCCGATTTACTAGCCATCTCCCTCCTTGGAGAATCAGCACCTTTAACCTCCTGTTCCGTACAGGTTGCAATTTGTCCTGAGGATGAAGGGGAAGAGGGGGAACCAATGAGAGACTAGCTCTAGGTGTTGGGACAGGCACAGGTCACTCTATTTTCCCATCAGGAAGAAGAATTAAGCACAAGCTCAGCCTGCCCCCCAGAACCAGAAGAGGGCCTGAAGCAATCCTGCGCTTTGGCGGCCAGCTCCCAAAAAAGCGAGTTGAAAAATGGAGCTCAGGGGCACTGCAATTCACAAACCTGCAGAGTTTTAAATGATACCTCTCGTCCACAAATATATTAAGGGAAGGCAACGAAGAGGCTTTGAAAGCAAGGCAGAATTGCAGGAAACAGATTTCAGGAGGTAGATTCGAATCGCCTTGAAAGCACATGAAAAGCGGCAAAACGTGGACAATGATGCCCTTGGCCAAAAAGGGCGTATGCGTTTTTTCCTGAATATATTCAGGAAAAAACGCATACGCCCTTTTTGGCCAACCAAGCAACCTGGAAAGGCCAAGCAGCGCTCCAAAGAAGTCTCGCTTCCCAGCGGGCAAAAGGGCCATGCGGAAAAAAGTGTCCAAACCAGAAATGCAGGACCGGCCATGGAGAAATGGGAGCCTTGCTACGCTGATGGGTGGGATGTAAATTGCCAACAGCCACTCTGGAGAAGTGTACGGTGTGTTCTGAAACATCTAAAAAACACAGCTTGGAGCGCAAAGGGCACATCCACTCATGGGCGTATAAATTGGGAAAACTAAAAATCAGCAAGACACAGGCACCCCAAAGTTTAGGGCTGCTCTGTTGACAAGAACCCCCACTTCATTACACCTTAAATATCCTAGGAAAGAGAAAAATGGATAAAGAAGTTGTGGTCCTCATGTACAATGGAATATCACTCACCCATGAAATCAACGTCATAAGGCTAGTAGCAGCACGATGAGTGGATTTAGGTACGACGATTCTAAGTGAAATAAGTCACACAGAAAAAGACACTTATCATAAGATATCACTTAGAGAGGGAATGTAAAAACCGCTACACTTGAACTGAATTACAAAACAGAACAGAGTCACACGTTTAGAAAACACACTATGGCTGCTGAACGGGAAAGGTGAGGTGGGGTGATGCATAAAACAAGGGTTTCAAATTAGCTCCGATACCGCTCCATAAACCCAATATGTAAGAGACAAGACCTATTCCTTTTTCAGTGAACTGGACTCAACACCCCCTATTCACCGCACAAGAATATATCTGACTAGTAAGAATCTTCAAACCTATGTATTGATATCTCTCCGTAAGTGAGTCAAGGGGGTGTAAAGCGGCATAAACACAGCCGTGAAAAGCAGCTAAACCCCAATATAAAAATAAATTACTTTTCAAAACCCGTGAAACTAAGACAGTGAAAGAGAGAGAAATTCTTACAAAATTCGTTCAGGGGCTGTGATGCAACCTGGATTGACCATATCTAGACCCACAGCTGATTGAGACATAAGGGTGGACACTCTTGGGGCTGAGAGGTTCGGTGAGGTTGGGTGAGCCAACGCAGACCCTTTCAAGTAATACTGCATGGTACCCATCCCATGGGTCCCAAATCTCCAGGTTCAAGGGCATCTTCCTACGTCGAAAACAGGCATGAGAAACCCAGAAGATGGTACACCGTGTGATCGGGAAAGGTTTCTAAAACGCACCCCATTTCTCATCTCCTTTGCTCGGGTTCGCCATTCCGGCCGATTTACTAGCCATCTCCCTCCTTGGAGAATCAGCACCTTTAACCTCCTGTTCCGTACAGGTTGCAATTTGTCCTGAGGATGAAGGGGAAGAGGGGGAACCAATGAGAGACTAGCTCTAGGTGTTGGGACAGGCACAGGTCACTCTATTTTCCCATCAGGAAGAAGAATTAAGCACAAGCTCAGCCTGCCCCCCAGAACCAGAAGAGGGCCTGAAGCAATCCTGCGCTTTGGCGGCCAGCTCCCAAAAAAGCGAGTTGAAAAATGGAGCTCATGGGCACTGCAATTCACAAACCTGCACAGTTTTAAATGATACCTCTCGTCCACAAATATACTAAGGGAAGGCAACGAAGAGGCTTTGAAAGCAAGGCAGAATTGCAGGAAACAGATTTCAGGAGGTAGATTCGAATCGCCTTGAAAGCACATGAAAAGCGGCAAAACGTGGACAATGATGCCCTTGGCCAAAAAGGGCGTATGCGTTTTTTCCTGAATATATTCAGGAAAAAACGCATACGCCCTTTTTGGCCAACCAAGCAACCTGGAAAGGCCAATCAGCGCTCCAAAGAAGTCTCGCTTCCCAGCGGGCAAAAGGGCCATGCGGAAAAAAGTGTCCAAACCAGAAATGCAGGACCGGCCATGGAGAAATGGGAGCCTTGCTACGCTGATGGGTGGGATGCAAATTGCCAACAGCCACTCTGGAGAAGTGTACGGTGTGTTCTGAAACATCTAAAAAACACAGCTTGGAGAGCATAGGGCACTTCCACTCATGGGCGTATAAATTGGGAAAACTAAAAATCAGCAAGACACAGGCACCGCAAAGTTTAGGGCTGCTCTGTTGACAAGAACCCCCACTTCATTACACCTTAAATATCCTAGGAAAGAGAAAAATGGATAAAGAAGTTGTGGTCCTCATGTACAATGGAATATCACTCACCCATGAAATCCACGTCATAAGGCTAGTAGCAGCACGATGAGTGGATTTAGGTACGACGATTCTAAGTGAAATAAGTCACACAGAAAAAGACACTTATCATAAGATATCACTTAGAGAGGGAATGTAAAAACCGCTACACTTGAACTGAATTACAAAACAGAACAGAGTCACACGTTTAGAAAACACACTATGGCTGCTGAACGGGAAAGGTGAGGTGGGGTGATGCATAAAACAAGGGTTTCAAATTAGCTCCGATACCGTTCCATAAACCCAATATGTAAGAGACAAGACCTATTCCTTTTTCAGTGAACTGGACTCAACACCCCCTATTCACCGCAGAAGAATATATCTGACTAGTAAGAATCTTCAAACCTATGTATTGATATCTCTCCGTAAGTGAGTCAAGGGGGTGTAAAGCGGCATAAACACAGCCGTGAAAAGCAGCTAAACCCCAATATAAAAATAAATTACTTTTCAAAACCCGTGAAACAAAGACAGTGAAAGAGAGAGAAATTCTTACAAAATTCGTTCAGGGGCTGTGATGCAACCTGGATTGACCATATCTAGACCCACAGCTGATTGAGACATAAGGGTGGACACTCTTGGGGCTGAGAGGTTCGGTGAGGTTGGGTGAGCCAACGCAGACCCTTTCAAGTAATACTGCATGGTACCCATCCCATGGGTCCCAAATCTCCAGGTTCAAGGGCATCTTCCTACGTCGAAAACAGGCATGAGAAACCCAGAAGATGGTACACCGTGTGATCGGGAAAGGTTTCTAAAACGCACCTCATTTCTCATCTCCTTTGCTCGGGTTCGCCATTCCAGCCGATTTACTAGCCATCTCCCTCCTTGGAGAATCAGCACCTTTAACCTCCTGTTCCGTACAGGTTGCAATTTGTCCTGAGGATGAAGGGGAAGAGGGGGAACCAATGAGAGACTAGCTCTAGGTGTTGGAACAGGCACAGGTCACTCTATTTTCCCATCAGGAAGAAGAATTAAGCACAAGCTCAGCCTGCCCCCCAGAACCAGAAGAGGGCCTGAAGCAATCCTGCGCTTTTGCGGCCAGCTCCCAAAAAAGCGAGTTGAAAAATGGAGCTCAGGGGCACTGCAATTCACAAACCTGCAGAATTTTAAATGATACCTCTCGTCCACAAATATACTAAGGGAAGGCAACGAAGAGGCTTTGAAAGCAAGGCAGAATTGCAGGAAACAGATTTCAGGAGGTAGATTCGAATCGCCTTGAAAGCACATGAAAAGCGGCAAAACGTGGACAATGATGCCCTTGGCCAAAAAGGGCGTATGCGTTTTTTCCTGAATATATTCAGGAAAAAACGCATACGCCCTTTTTGGCCAACCAAGCAACCTGGAAAGGCCAATCAGCGCTCCAAAGAAGTCTCGCTTCCCAGCGGGCAAAAGGGCCATGCGGTAAAAAGTGTCCAAACCAGAAATGCAGGACCGGCCATGGAGAAATGGGAGCCTTGCTACGCTGATGGGTGGGATGTAAATTGCCAACAGCCACTCTGGAGAAGTGTACGGTGTGTTCTGAAACATCTAAAAAACACAGCTTGGAGAGCATAGGGCACTTCCACTCATGGGCGTATAAATTGGGAAAACTAAAAATCAGCAAGACACAGGCACCCCAAAGTTTAGGGCTGCTCTGTTGACAAGAACCCCCACTTCATTACACCTTAAATATCCTAGGAAAGAGAAAAATGGATAAAGAAGTTGGGGTCCTCATGTACAATGGAATATCACTCAGCCATGAAATCCACGTCATAAGACTAGTAGCAGCACGATGAGTGGATTTAGGTACGACGATTCTAAGTGAAATAAGTCACACAGAAAAAGACACTTATCATAAGATATCACTTAGAGAGGGAATGTAAAAACCGCTACACTTGAACTGAATTACAAAACAGCACAGAGTCACACGTTTAGAAAACACACTATGGCTGCTGAACGGGAAAGGTGAGGTGGGGTGATGCATAAAACAAGGGTTTCAAATTAGCTCCGATACCGTTCCATAAACCCAATATGTAAGAGACAAGACCTATTCCTTTTTCAGTGAACTGGACTCAACACCCCCTATTCACCGCACAAGAATATATCTGACTAGTAAGAATCTTCAAACCTATGTATTGATATCTCTCCGTAAGTGAGTCAAGGGGGTGTAAAGCGGCATAAACACAGCCGTGAAAAGCAGCTAAACCCCATTATAAAAATAAATTACTTTTCAAAACCCGTGAAACAAAGACAGTGAAAGAGAGAGAAATTCTTACAAAATTCGTTCAGGGGCTGTGATGCAACCTGGATTGACCATATCTAGACCCACAGCTGATTGAGACATAAGGGTGGACACTCTTGGGGCTGAGAGGTTCGGTGAGGTTGGGTGAGCCAACGCAGACCCTTTCAAGTAATACTGCATGGTACCCATCCCATGGGTCCCAAATCTCCAGTTTCAAGGGCATCTTCCTACGTCGAAAACAGGCATGAGAAACCCAGAAGATGGTACACCGTGTGATCGGGAAAGGTTTCTAAAACGCACCTCATTTCTCATCTCCTTTGCTCGGGTTCGCCATTCCAGCCGATTTACTAGCCATCTCCCTCCTTGGAGAATCAGCACCTTTAACCTCCTGTTCCGTACAGGTTGCAATTTGTCCTGAGGATGAACGCGAAGAGGGGGAACCAATGAGAGACTAGCTCTAGGTGTTGGGACAGGCACAGGTCACTCTATTTTCCCATCAGGAAGAAGAATTAAGCACAAGCTCAGCCTGCCCCCCAGAACCAGAAGAGGGCCTGAAGCAATCCTGCGCTTTTGCGGCCAGCTCCCAAAAAAGCGAGTTGAAAAATGGAGCTCAGGGGCACTGCAATTCACAAACATGCACAGTTTTAAATGATACCTCTCGTCCACAAATATATTAAGGGAAGGCAACGAAGAGGCTTTGAAAGCAAGGCAGAATTGCAGGAAACAGATTTCAGGAGGTAGATTCGAATCGCCTTGAAAGCACATGAAAAGCGGCAAAACGTGGACAATGATGCCCTTGGCCAAAAAGGGCGTATGCGTTTTTTCCTGAATATATTCAGGAAAAAACGCATACGCCCTTTGTGGCCAACCAAGCAACCTGGAAAGGCCAATCAGCGCTCCAAAGAAGTCTCGCTTCCCAGCGGGCAAAAGGGCCATGCGGAAAAAAGTGTCCAAACCAGAAATGCAGGACCGGCCATGGAGAAATGGGAGCCTTGCTACGCTGATGGGTGGGATGTAAATTGCCAACAGCCACTCTGGAGAAGTGTACGGTGTGTTCTGAAACATCTAAAAAACACAGCTTGGAGAGCATAGGGCACTTCCACTCATGGGCGTATAAATTGGGAAAACTAAAAATCAGCAAGACACAGGCACCCCAAAGTTTAGGGCTGCTCTGTTGACAAGAACCCCCACTTCATTACACCTTAAATATCCTAGGAAAGAGAAAAATGGATAAAGAAGTGGTGGTCCTCATGTACAATGGAATATCACTCAGCCATGAAATCCACGTCATAAGGCTAGTAGCAGCACGATGAGTGGATTTAGGTACGACGATTCTAAGTGAAATAAGTCACACAGAAAAGACACTTATCATAAGATATCACTTAGAGAGGGAATGTAAAAACCGCTACACTTGAACTGAATTGCAAAACAGAACAGAGTCACACGTTTAGGAAACTCACTATGGCTGCTGAACGGGAAAGGTGAGGTGGGGTGATGCATAAAACAAGGGTTTCAAATTAGCTCCGATACCGTTCCATAAACCCAATATGTAAGAGACAAGACCTATTCCTTTTTCAGTGAACTGGACTCAACACCCCCTATTCACCGCACAATAATATATCTGACTAGTAAGAATCTTCAAACCTATGTATTGATATCTCTCCGTAAGTGAGTCAAGGGGGTGTAAAGCGGCATAAACACAGTCGTGAAAAGCAGCTAAACCCCATTATAAAAATAAATTACTTTTCAAAACCCGTGAAACAAAGACAGTGAAAGAGAGAGAAATTCTTACAAAATTCGTTCAGCGGCTGTGATGCAACCTGGATTGACCATATCTAGACCCACAGCTGATTGAGACATAAGGGTGGACACTCTTGGGGCTGAGAGGTTCGGTGAGGTTGGGTGAGCCAACGCAGACCCTTTCAAGTAATACTGCATGGTACCCATCCCATGGGTCCCAAATCTCCAGGTTCAAGGGCATCTTCCTACGTCGAAAACAGGCATGAGAAACCCAGAAGATGGTACACCGTGTGATCGGGAAAGGTTTCTAAAACGCACCTCATTTCTCATCTCCTTTGCTCGGGTTCGCCATTCCAGCCGATTTACTAGCCATCTCCCTCCTTGGAGAATCAGCACCTTTAACCTCCTGTTCCGTACAGGTTGCAATTTGTCCTGAGGATGAACGGGAAGAGGGGGAACCAATGAGAGACTAGCTCTAGGTGTTGGGACAGGCACAGGTCACTCTATTTTCCCATCAGGAAGAAGAATTAAGCACAAGCTCAGCCTGCCCCCCAGAACCAGAAGAGGGCCTGAAGCAATCCTGCGCTTTTGCGGCCAGCTCCCAAAAAAGCGAGTTGAAAAATGGAGCTCAGGGGCACTGCAATTCACAAACATGCACAGTTTTAAATGATACCTCTCGTCCACAAATATATTAAGGGAAGGCAACGAAGAGGCTTTGAAAGCAAGGCAGAATTGCAGGAAACAGATTTCAGGAGGTAGATTCGAATCGCCTTGAAAGCACATGAAAAGCGGCAAAACGTGGACAATGATGCCCTTGGCCAAAAAGGGCGTATGCGTTTTTTCCTGAATATATTCAGGAAAAAACGCATACGCCCTTTGTGGCCAACCAAGCAACCTCGAAAGGCCAATCAGCGCTCCAAAGAAGTCTCGCTTCCCAGCGGGCAAAAGGGCCATGCGGAAAAAAGTGTCCAAACCAGAAATGCAGGACCGGCCATGGAGAAATGGGAGCCTTGCTACGCTGATGGGTGGGATGTAAATTGCCAACAGCCACTCTGGAGAAGTGTACGGTGTGTTCTGAAACATCTAAAAAACACAGCTTGGAGAGCATAGGGCACTTCCACTCATGGGCGTATAAATTGGGAAAACTAAAAATCAGCAAGACACAGGCACCCCAAAGTTTAGGGCTGCTCTGTTGACAAGAACCCCCACTTCATTACACCTTAAATATCCTAGGAAAGAGAAAAATGGATAAAGAAGTGGTGGTCCTCATGTACAATGGAATATCACTCAGCCATGAAATCCACGTCATAAGGCTAGTAGCAGCACGATGAGTGGATTTAGGTACGACGATTCTAAGTGAAATAAGTCACACAGAAAAGACACTTATCATAAGATATCACTTAGAGAGGGAATGTAAAAACCGCTACACTTGAACTGAATTGCAAAACAGAACAGAGTCACACGTTTAGGAAACTCACTATGGCTGCTGAACGGGAAAGGTGAGGTGGGGTGATGCATAAAACAAGGGTTTCAAATTAGCTCCGATACCGTTCCATAAACCCAATATGTAAGAGACAAGACCTATTCCTTTTTCAGTGAACTGGACTCAACACCCCCTATTCACCGCACAATAATATATCTGACTAGTAAGAATCTTCAAACCTATGTATTGATATCTCTCCGTAAGTGAGTCAAGGGGGTGTAAAGCGGCATAAACACAGTCGTGAAAAGCAGCTAAACCCCATTATAAAAATAAATTACTTTTCAAAACCCGTGAAACAAAGACAGTGAAAGAGAGAGAAATTCTTACAAAATTCGTTCAGCGGCTGTGATGCAACCTGGATTGACCATATCTAGACCCACAGCTGATTGAGACATAAGGGTGGACACTCTTGGGGCTGAGAGGTTCGGTGAGGTTGGGTGAGCCAACGCAGACCCTTTCAAGTAATACTGCATGGTACCCATCCCATGGGTCCCAAATCTCCAGGTTCAAGGGCATCTTCCTACGTCGAAAACAGGCATGAGAAACCCAGAAGATGGTACACCGTGTGATCGGGAAAGGTTTCTAAAACGCACCTCATTTCTCATCTCCTTTGCTCGGGTTCGCCATTCCAGCCGATTTACTAGCCATCTCCCTCCTTGGAGAATCAGCACCTTTAACCTCCTGTTCCGTACAGGTTGCAATTTGTCCTGAGGATGAACGGGAAGAGGGGGAACCAATGAGAGACTAGCTCTAGGTGTTGGGACAGGCACAGGTCACTCTATTTTCCCATCAGGAAGAAGAATTAAGCACAAGCTCAGCCTGCCCCCCAGAACCAGAAGAGGGCCTGAAGCAATCCTGCGCTTTTGCGGCCAGCTCCCAAAAAAGCGAGTTGAAAAATGGAGCTCAGGGGCACTGCAATTCACAAACCTGCAGAGTTTTAAATGATACCTCTCGTCCACAAATATATTAAGGGAAGGCAACGAAGAGGCTTTGAAAGCAAGGCAGAATTGCAGGAAACAGATTTCAGGAGGTAGATTCGAATCGCCTTGAAAGCACATGAAAAGCGGCAAAACGTGGACAATGATGCCCTTGGCCAAAAAGGGCGTATGCGTTTTTTCCTGAATATATTCAGGAAAAAACGCATACGCCCTTTTTGGCCAACCAAGCAACCTGGAAAGGCCAATCAGCGCTCCAAAGAAGTCTCGCTTCCCAGCGGGCAAAAGGGCCATGCGGAAAAAAGTGTCCAAACCAGAAATGCAGGACCGGCCATGGAGAAATGGGAGCCTTGCTACGCTGATGGGTGGGATGTAAATTGCCAACAGCCACTCTGGAGAAGTGTACGGTGTGTTCTGAAACATCTAAAAAACACAGCTTGGAGAGCATAGGGCACTTCCACTCATGGGCGTATAAATTGGGAAAACTAAAAATCAGCAAGACACAGGCACCCCAAAGTTTAGGGCTGCTCTGTGGACAAGAACCCCCACTTCATTACACCTTAAATATCCTAGGAAAGAGAAAAATGGATAAAGAAGTTGTGGTCCTCATGTACAATGGAATATCACTCAGCCATGAAATCCACGTCATAAGGCTAGTAGCAGCACGATGAGTGGATTTAGGTACGACGATTCTAAGTGAAATAAGTCACACAGAAAAGACACTTATCATAAGATATCACTTAGAGATGGAATGTAAAAACCGCTACACTTGAACTGAATTGCAAAACAGAACAGAGTCACACGTTTAGGAAACACACTATGGCTGCTGAACGGGAAAGGTGAGGTGGGGTGATGCATAAAACAAGGGTTTCAAATTAGCTCCGATACTGTTCCATAAACCCAATATGTAAGAGACAAGACCTATTCCTTTTTCAGTGAACTGGACTCAACACCCCCTATTCACCGCACAAGAATATATCTGACTAGTAAGAATCTTCAAACCTATGTATTGATATCTCTCCGTAAGTGAGTCAAGGGGGTGTAAAGCGGCATAAACACAGCCGTGAAAAGCAGCTAAACCCCATTATAAAAATAAATTACTTTTCAAAACCCGTGAAACAAAGACAGTGAAAGAGAGAGAAATTCTTACAAAATTCGTTCAGGGGCTGTGATGCAACCTGGATTGACCATATCTAGACGTACAGCTGATTGAGACATAAGGGTGGACCCTCTTGGGGCTGAGAGGTTCGGTGAGGTTGGGTGAGCCAACGCAGACCCTTTCAAGTAATACTGCATGGTACCCATCCCATGGGTCCCAAATCTCCAGGTTCAAAGCCATCTTCCTACGTCGAAAACAGGCATGAGAAACCCAGAAGATGGTACACCGTGTGATCGGGAAAGGTTTCTAAAAGGCACCTCATTTCTCATCTCCTTTGCTCGGGTTCGCCATTCCAGCCGATTTACTAGCCATCTCCCTCCTTGGAGAATCAGCACCTTTAACCTCCTGTTCCGTACAGGTTGCAATTTGTCCTGAGGATGAAGGGGAAGAGGGGGAACCAATGAGAGACTAGCTCTAGGTGTTGGGACAGGCACAGGTCACTCTATTTTCCCATCAGGAAGAAGAATTAAGCACAAGCTCAGCCTGCCCCCCAGAACCAGAAGAGGGCCTGAAGCAATCCTGCGCTTTTGCGGCCAGCTCCCAAAAAAGCGAGTTGAAAAATGGAGCTCAGGGGCACTGCAATTCACAAACCTGCAGAATTTTAAATGATACCTCTCGTCCACAAATATATTAAGGGAAGGCAACGAAGAGGCTTTGAAAGCAAGGCAGAATTGCAGGAAACAGATTTCAGGAGGTAGATTCGAATCGCCTTGAAAGCACATGAAAAGCGGCAAAACGTGGACAATGATGCCCTTGGCCAAAAAGGGCGTATGCGTTTTTTCCTGAATATATTCAGGAAAAAACGCATACGCCCTTTTTGGCCAACCAAGCAACCTGGAAAGGCCAATCAGCGCTCCAAAGAAGTCTCGCTTCCCAGCGGGCAAAAGGGCCATGCGGTAAAAAGTGTCCAAACCAGAAATGCAGGACCGGCCATGGAGAAATGGGAGCCTTGCTACGCTGATGGGTGGGATGTAAATTGCCAACAGCCACTCTGGAGAAGTGTACGGTGTGTTCTGAAACATCTAAAAAACACAGCTTGGAGAGCATAGGGCACTTCCACTCATGGGCGTATAAATTGGGAAAACTAAAAATCAGCAAGACACAGGCACCCCAAAGTTTAGGGCTGCTCTGTTGACAAGAACCCCCACTTCATTACACCTTAAATATCCTAGGAAAGAGAAAAATGGATAAAGAAGTTGGGGTCCTCATGTACAATGGAATATCACTCAGCCATGAAATCCACGTCATAAGGCTAGTAGCAGCACGATGAGTGGATTTAGGTACGACGATTCTAAGTGAAATAAGTCACACAGAAAAAGACACTTATCATAAGATATCACTTAGAGAGGGAATGTAAAAACCGCTACACTTGAACTGAATTACAAAACAGCACAGAGTCACACGTTTAGAAAACACACTATGGCTGCTGAACGGGAAAGGTGAGGTGGGGTGATGCATAAAACAAGGGTTTCAAATTAGCTCCGATACCGTTCCATAAACCCAATATGTAAGAGACAAGACCTATTCCTTTTTCAGTGAACTGGACTCAACACCCCCTATTCACCGCACAAGAATATATCTGACTAGTAAGAATCTTCAAACCTATGTATTGATATCTCTCCGTAAGTGAGTCAAGGGGGTGTAAAGCGGCATAAACACAGCCGTGAAAAGCAGCTAAACCCCATTATAAAAATAAATTACTTTTCAAAACCCGTGAAACAAAGACAGTGAAAGAGAGAGAAATTCTTACAAAATTCGTTCAGCGGCTGTGATGCAACCTGGATTGACCATATCTAGACCCACAGCTGATTGAGACATAAGGGTGGACACTCTTGGGGCTGAGAGGTTCGGTGAGGTTGGGTGAGCCAACGCAGACCCTTTCAAGTAATACTGCATGGTACCCATCCCATGGGTCCCAAATCTCCAGGTTCAAGGGCATCTTCCTACGTCGAAAACAGGCATGAGAAACCCAGAAGATGGTACACCGTGTGATCGGGAAAGGTTTCTAAAACGCACCTCATTTCTCATCTCCTTTGCTCGGGTTCGCCATTCCAGCCGATTTACTAGCCATCTCCCTCCTTGGAGAATCAGCACCTTTAACCTCCTGTTCCGTACAGGTTGCAATTTGTCCTGAGGATGAACGCGAAGAGGGGGAACCAATGAGAGACTAGCTCTAGGTGTTGGGACAGGCACAGGTCACTCTATTTTCCCATCAGGAAGAAGAATTAAGCACAAGCTCAGCCTGCCCCCCAGAACCAGAAGAGGGCCTGAAGCAATCCTGCGCTTTTGCGGCCAGCTCCCAAAAAAGCGAGTTGAAAAATGGAGCTCAGGGGCACTGCAATTCACAAACCTGCACAGTTTTAAATGATACCTCTCGTCCACAAATATACTAAGGGAAGGCAACGAAGAGGCTTTGAAAGCAAGGCAGAATTGCAGGAAACAGATTTCAGGAGGTAGATTCGAATCGCCTTGAAAGCACATGAAAAGCGGCAAAACGTGGACAATGATGCCCTTGGCCAAAAAGGGCGTATGCGTTTTTTCCTGAATATATTCAGGAAAAAACGCATACGCCCTTTTTGGCCAACCAAGCAACCTGGAAAGGCCAATCAGTGCTCCAAAGAAGTCTCGCTTCCCAGCGGGCAAAAGGGCCATGCGGAAAAAAGTGTCCAAACCAGAAATGCAGGACCGGCCATGGAGAAATGGGAGCCTTGCTACGCTGATGGGTGGGATGTAAATTGCCAACAGCCACTCTGGAGAAGTGTACGGTGTGTTCTGAAACATCTAAAAAACACAGCTTGGAGAGCATAGGGCACTTCCACTCATGGGCGTATAAATTGGGAAAACTAAAAATCAGCAAGACACAGGCACCCCAAAGTTTAGGGCTGCTCTGTTGACAAGAACCCCCACTTCATTACACCTTAAATATCCTAGGAAAGAGAAAAATGGATAAAGAAGTGGTGGTCCTCATGTACAATGGAATATCACTCAGCCATGAAATCCACGTCATAAGGCTAGTAGCAGCACGATGAGTGGATTTAGGTACGACGATTCTAAGTGAAATAAGTCACACAGAAAAGACACTTATCATAAGATATCACTTAGAGAGGGAATGTAAAAATCGCTACACTTGAACTGAATTGCAAAACAGAACAGAGTCACACGTTTAGGAAACTCACTATGGCTGCTGAACGGGAAAGGTGAGGTGGGGTGATGCATAAAACAAGGGTTTCAAATTAGCTCCGATACCGTTCCATAAACCCAATATGTAAGAGACAAGACCTATTCCTTTTTCAGTGAACTGGACTCAACACCCCCTATTCACCGCACAATAATATATCTGACTAGTAAGAATCTTCAAACCTATGTATTGATATCTCTCCGTAAGTGAGTCAAGGGGGTGTAAAGCGGCATAAACACAGTCGTGAAAAGCAGCTAAACCCCATTATAAAAATAAATTACTTTTCAAAACCCGTGAAACAAAGACAGTGAAAGAGAGAGAAATTCTTACAAAATTCGTTCAGCGGCTGTGATGCAACCTGGATTGACCATATCTAGACCCACAGCTGATTGAGACATAAGGGTGGACACTCTTGGGGCTGAGAGGTTCGGTGAGGTTGGGTGAGCCAACGCAGACCCTTTCAAGTAATACTGCATGGTACCCATCCCATGGGTCCCAAATCTCCAGGTTCAAGGGCATCTTCCTACGTCGAAAACAGGCATGAGAAACCCAGAAGATGGTACACCGTGTGATCGGGAAAGGTTTCTAAAACGCACCTCATTTCTCATCTCCTTTGCTCGGGTTCGCCATTCCAGCCGATTTACTAGCCATCTCCCTCCTTGGAGAATCAGCACCTTTAACCTCCTGTTCCGTACAGGTTGCAATTTGTCCTGAGGATGAACGGGAAGAGGGGGAACCAATGAGAGACTAGCTCTAGGTGTTGGGACAGGCACAGGTCACTCTATTTTCCCATCAGGAAGAAGAATTAAGCACAAGCTCAGCCTGCCCCCCAGAACCAGAAGAGGGCCTGAAGCAATCCTGCGCTTTTGCGGCCAGCTCCCAAAAAAGCGAGTTGAAAAATGGAGCTCAGGGGCACTGCAATTCACAAACCTGCAGAGTTTTAAATGATACCTCTCGTCCACAAATATATTAAGGGAAGGCAACGAAGAGGCTTTGAAAGCAAGGCAGAATTGCAGGAAACAGATTTCAGGAGGTAGATTCGAATCGCCTTGAAAGCACATGAAAAGCGGCAAAACGTGGACAATGATGCCCTTGGCCAAAAAGGGCGTATGCGTTTTTTCCTGAATATATTCAGGAAAAAACGCATACGCCCTTTTTGGCCAACCAAGCAACCTGGAAAGGCCAATCAGCGCTCCAAAGAAGTCTCGCTTCCCAGCGGGCAAAAGGGCCATGCGGTAAAAAGGGTCCAAACCAGAAATGCAGGACCGGCCATGGAGAAATGGGAGCCTTGCTACGCTGATGGGTGGGATGTAAATTGCCAACAGCCACTCTGGAGAAGTGTACGGTGTGTTCTGAAACATCTAAAAAACACAGCTTGGAGAGCATAGGGCACTTCCACTCATGGGCGTATAAATTGGGAAAACTAAAAATCAGCAAGACACAGGCACCCCAAAGTTTAGGGCTGCTCTGTTGACAAGAACCCCCACTTCATTACACCTTAAATATCCTAGGAAAGAGAAAAATGGATAAAGAAGTTGGGGTCCTCATGTACAATGGAATATCACTCAGCCATGAAATCCACGTCATAAGGCTAGTAGCAGCACGATGAGTGGATTTAGGTACGACGATTCTAAGTGAAATAAGTCACACAGAAAAAGACACTTATCATAAGATATCACTTAGAGAGGGAATGTAAAAACCGCTACACTTGAACTGAATTACAAAACAGCACAGAGTCACACGTTTAGAAAACACACTATGGCTGCTGAACGGGAAAGGTGAGGTGGGGTGATGCATAAAACAAGGGTTTCAAATTAGCTCCGATACCGTTCCATAAACCCAATATGTAAGAGACAAGACCTATTCCTTTTTCAGTGAACTGGACTCAACACCCCCTATTCACCGCACAAGAATATATCTGACTAGTAAGAATCTTCAAACCTATGTATTGATATCTCTCCGTAAGTGAGTCAAGGGGGTGTAAAGCGGCATAAACACAGCCGTGAAAAGCAGCTAAACCCCATTATAAAAATAAATTACTTTTCAAAACCCGTGAAACAAAGACAGTGAAAGAGAGAGAAATTCTTACAAAATTCGTTCAGGGGCTGTGATGCAACCTGGATTGACCATATCTAGACCCACAGCTGATTGAGACATAAGGGTGGACACTCTTGGGGCTGAGAGGTTCGGTGAGGTTGGGTGAGCCAACGCAGACCCTTTCAAGTAATACTGCATGGTACCCATCCCATGGGTCCCAAATCTCCAGTTTCAAGGGCATCTTCCTACGTCGAAAACAGGCATGAGAAACCCAGAAGATGGTACACCGTGTGATCGGGAAAGGTTTCTAAAACGCACCTCATTTCTCATCTCCTTTGCTCGGGTTCGCCATTCCAGCCGATTTACTAGCCATCTCCCTCCTTGGAGAATCAGCACCTTTAACCTCCTGTTCCGTACAGGTTGCAATTTGTCCTGAGGATGAACGCGAAGAGGGGGAACCAATGAGAGACTAGCTCTAGGTGTTGGGACAGGCACAGGTCACTCTATTTTCCCATCAGGAAGAAGAATTAAGCACAAGCTCAGCCTGCCCCCCAGAACCAGAAGAGGGCCTGAAGCAATCCTGCGCTTTTGCGGCCAGCTCCCAAAAAAGCGAGTTGAAAAATGGAGCTCAGGGGCACTGCAATTCACAAACCTGCAGAGTTTTAAATGATACCTCTTGTCCACAAATATATTAAGGGAAGGCAACGAAGAGGCTTTGAAAGCAAGGCAGAATTGCAGGAAACAGATTTCAGGAGGTAGATTCTTATCGCCTTGAAAGCACATGAAAAGCGGCAAAACGTGGACAATGATGCCCTTGGCCAAAAAGGGCGTATGCGTTTTTTCCTGAATATATTCAGGAAAAAACGCATACGCCCTTTTTGGCCAACCAAGCAACCTGGAAAGGCCAATCAGCGCTCCAAAGAAGTCTCGCTTCCCAGCGGGCAAAAGGGCCATGCGGAAAAAAGTGTCCAAACCAGAAATGCAGGACCGGCCATGGAGAAATGGGAGCCTTGCTACGCTGATGGGTGGGATGTAAATTGCCAACAGCCACTCTGGAGAAGTGTACGGTGTGTTCTGAAACATCTAAAAAACACAGCTTGGAGAGCATAGGGCACTTCCACTCATGGGTGTATAAATTGGGAAAACTAAAAATCAGCAAGACACAGGCACCCCAAAGTTTAGGGCTGCTCTGTTGACAAGAACCCCCACTTCATTACACCTTAAATATCCTAGGAAAGAGAAAAATGGATAAAGAAGTTGGGGTCCTCATGTACAATGGAATATCACTCAGCCATGAAATCCACGTCATAAGGCTAGTAGCAGCACGATGAGTGGATTTAGGTACGACGATTCTAAGTGAAATAAGTCACACAGAAAAGACACTTATCATAAGATATCACTTAGAGAGGGAATGTAAAAACCGCTACACTTGAACTGAATTGCAAAACAGAACAGAGTCACACGTTTAGGAAACACACTATGGCTGCTGAACGGGAAAGATGAGGTGGGGTGATGCATAAAACAAGGGTTTCAAATTAGCTCCGATACCGTTCCATAAACCCAATATGTAAGAGACAAGACCTATTCCTTTTTCAGTGAACTGGACTCAACACCCCCTATTCACCGCACAAGAATATATCTGACTAGTAAGAATCTTCAAACCTATGTATTGATATCTCTCCGTAAGTGAGTCAAGGGGGTGTAAAGCGGCATAAACACAGCCGTGAAAAGCAGCTAAACCCCATTATAAAAATAAATTACTTTTCAAAACCCGTGAAACAAAGACAGTGAAAGAGAGAGAAATTCTTACAAAATTCGTTCAGGGGCTGTGATGCAACCTGGATTGACCATATCTAGACCCACAGCTGATTGAGACATAAGGGTGGACACTCTTGGGGCTGAGAGGTTCGGTGAGGTTGGGTGAGCCAACGCAGACCCTTTCAAGTAATACTGCATGGTACCCATCCCATGGGTCCCAAATCTCCAGGTTCAAGGGCATCTTCCTACGTCGAAAACAGGCATGAGAAACCCAGAAGATGGTACACCGTGTGATCGGGAAAGGTTTCTAAAACGCACCTCATTTCTCATCTCCTTTGCTCGGGTTCGCCATTCCAGCCGATTTACTAGCCGTCTCCCTCCTTGGAGAATCAGCACCTTTAACCTCCTGTTCCGTACAGGTTGCAATTTGTCCTGAGGATGAACGGGAAGAGGGGGAACCAATGAGAGACTAGCTCTAGGTGTTGGGACAGGCACAGGTCACTCTATTTTCCCATCAGGAAGAAGAATTAAGCACAAGCTCAGCCTGCCCCCCAGAACCAGAAGAGGGCCTGAAGCAATCCTGCGCTTTGGCGGCCATCTCCCAAAAAAGCAAGTTGAAAAATGGAGCTCAGGGGCACTGCAATTCACAAACCTGCAGAGTTTTAAATGATACCTCTCGTCCACAAATATATTAAGGGAAGGCAACGAAGAGGCTTTGAAAGCAAGGCAGAATTGCAGGAAACAGATTTCAGGAGGTAGATTCGAATCGCCTTGAAAGCACATGAAAAGCGGCAAAACGTGGACAATGATGCCCTTGGCCAAAAAGGGCGTATGCGTTTTTTCCTGAATATATTCAGGAAAAAACGCATACGCCCTTTGTGGCCAACCAAGCAACCTGGAAAGGCCAATCAGCGCTCCAAAGAAGTCTCGCTTCCCAGCGGGCAAAAGGGCCATGCGGAAAAAAGTGTCCAAACCAGAAATGCAGGACCGGCCATGGAGAAATGGGAGCCTTGCTACGCTGATGGGTGGGATGTAAATTGCCAACAGCCACTCTGGAGAAGTGTACGGTGTGTTCTGAAACATCTAAAAAACACAGCTTGGAGAGCATAGGGCACTTCCACTCATGGGCGTATAAATTGGGAAAACTAAAAATCAGCAAGACACAGGCACCCCAAAGTTTAGGGCTGCTCTGTTGACAAGAACCCCCACTTCATTACACCTTAAATATCCTAGGAAAGAGAAAAATGGATAAAGAAGTTGTGGCCCTCATGTACAATGGAATATCACTCAGCCATGAAATCCACGTCATAAGGCTATTAGCAGCACGATGAGTGGATTTCGGTACGAAGATTCTAAGTGAAATAAGTCACACAGAAAAAGACACTTATCATAAGATATCACTTAGAGAGGGAATGTAAAAACCGCTACACTTGAACTGAATTGCAAAACAGAACAGAGTCACACGTTTAGGAAACACACTATGGCTGCTGAACGGGAAAGGTGAGGTGGGGTGATGCATAAAACAAGGGTTTCAAATTAGCTCCGATACCGTTCCATAAACCCAGTATGTAAGAGACAAGACCTATTCCTTTTTCAGTGAACTGGACTCAACACCCCCTATTCACCGCACAAGAATATATCTGACTAGTAAGAATCTTCAAACCTATGTATTGATATCTCTCTGTAAGTGAGTCAAGGGGGTGTAAAGCGGCATAAACACAGCCGTGAAAAGCAGCTAAACCCCATTATAAAAATAAATTACTTTTCAAAACCCGTGAAACAAAGACAGTGAAAGAGAGAGAAATTCTTACAAAATTCGTTCAGGGGCTGTGATGCAACCTGGATTGACCATATCTAGACCCACAGCTGATTGAGACATAAGGGTGGACACTCTTGGGGCTGAGAGGTTCGGTGAGGTTGGGTGAGCCAACGCAGACCCTTTCAAGTAATACTGCATGGTACCCATCCCATGGGTCCCAAATCTCCAGGTTCAAGGGCATCTTCCTACGTCGAAAACAGGCATGAGAAACCCAGAAGATGGTACACCGTGTGATCGGGAAAGGTTTCTAAAACGCACCTCATTTCTCATCTCCTTTGCTCGGGTTCGCCATTCCAGCCGATTTACTAGCCGTCTCCCTCCTTGGAGAATCAGCACTTTTAACCTCCTGTTCCGTACAGGTGGCAATTTGTCCTGAGGATGAACGGGAAGAGGGGGAAGCAATGAGAGACTAGCTCTAGGTGTTGGGACAGGCACAGGTCACTCTATTTTCCCATCAGGAAGAAGAATTAAGCACAAGCTCAGCCTGCCGCCCAGAACCAGAAGAGGGCCTGAAGCAATCCTGCGCTTTTGCGGCCAGCTCCCAAAAAAGCGAGTTGAAAAATGGAGCTCAGGGGCACTGCAATTCACAAACCTGCACAGTTTTAAATGATACCTCTCGTCCACAAATATACTAAGGGAAGGCAACGAAGAGGCTTTGAAAGCAAGGCAGAATTGCAGGAAACAGATTTCAGGAGGTAGATTCTTATCGCCTTGAAAGCACATGAAAAGCGGCAAAACGTGGACAATGATGCCCTTGGCCAAAAAGGGCGTATGCGTTTTTTCCTGAATATATTCAGGAAAAAACGCATACGCCCTTTTTGGCCAACCAAGCAACCTGGAAAGGCCAATCAGCGCTCCAAAGAAGTCTCGCTTCCCAGCGGGCAAAAGGGCCATGCGGAAAAAAGTGTCCAAACCAGAAATGCAGGACCGGCCATGGAGAAATGGGAGCCTTGCTACGCTGATGGGTGGGATGTAAATTGCCAACAGCCACTCTGGAGAAGTGTACGGTGTGTTCTGAAACATCTAAAAAACACAGCTTGGAGAGCATAGGGCACTTCCACTCATGGGCGTATAAATTGGGAAAACTAAAAATCAGCAAGACACAGGCACCCCAAAGTTTAGGGCTGCTCTGTTGACAAGAACCCCCACTTCATTACACCTTAAATATCCTAGGAAAGAGAAAAATGGATAAAGAAGTTGTGGTCCTCATGTACAATGGAATATCACTCAGCCATGAAATCCACGTCATAAGGCTAGTAGCAGCACGTTGAGTGGATTTAGGTACGAAGATTCTAAGTGAAATAAGTCACACAGAAAAAGACACTTATCATAAGATATCACTTAGAGAGGGAATGTAAAAACCGCTACACTTGAACTGAATTGCAAAACAGAACAGAGTCACACGTTTAGGAAACACACTATGGCTGCTGAACGGGAAAGGTGAGGTGGGGTGATGCATAAAACAAGGTTTTCAAATTAGCTCCGATACCGTTCCATAAACCCAATATGTAAGAGACAAGACCTATTCCTTTTTCAGTGAACTGGACTCAACACCCCCTATTCACCGCACAAGAATATATCTGACTAGTAAGAATCTTCAAACCTATGTATTGATATCTCTCCGTAAGTGAGTCAAGGGGGTGTAAAGCGGCATAAACACAGCCGTGAAAAGCAGCTAAACCCCATTATAAAAATAAATTACTTTTCAAAACCCGTGAAACAAAGACAGTGAAAGAGAGAGAAATTCTTACAAAATTCGTTCAGGGGCTGTGATGCAACCTGGATTGACCATATCTAGACCCACAGCTGATTGAGACATAAGGGTGGACACTCTTGGGGCTGAGAGGTTCGGTGAGGTTGGGTGAGCCAACGCAGACCCTTTCAAGTAATACTGCATGGTACCCATCCCATGGGTCCCAAATCTCCAGGTTCAAGGGCATCTTCCTACGTCGAAAACAGGCATGAGAAACCCAGAAGATGGTACACCGTGTGATCGGGAAAGGTTTCTAAAACGCACCTCATTTCTCATCTCCTTTGCTCGGGTTCGCCATTCCAGCCGATTTACTAGCCATCTCCCTCCTTGGAGAATCAGCACCTTTAACCTCCTGTTCCGTACAGGTTGCAATTTGTCCTGAGGATGAAGGGGAAGAGGGGGAACCAATGAGAGACTAGCTCTAGGTGTTGGGACAGGCACAGGTCACTCTATTTTCCCATCAGGAAGAAGAATTAAGCACAAGCTCAGCCTGCCCCCCAGAACCAGAAGAGGGCCTGAAGCAATCCTGCGCTTTGGCGGCCATCTCCCAAAAAAGCAAGTTGAAAAATGGAGCTCAGGGGCACTGCAATTCACAAACCTGCAGAGTTTTAAATGATACCTCTCGTCCACAAATATATTAAGGGAAGGCAACGAAGAGGCTTTGAAAGCAAGGCAGAATTGCAGGAAACAGATTTCAGGAGGTAGATTCGAATCGCCTTGAAAGCACATGAAAAGCGGCAAAACGTGGACAATGATGCCCTTGGCCAAAAAGGGCGTATGCGTTTTTTCCTGAATATATTCAGGAAAAAACGCATACGCCCTTTTTGGCCAACCAAGCAACCTGGAAAGGCCAATCAGCGCTCCAAAGAAGTCTCGCTTCCCAGCGGGCAAAAGGGCCATGCGGAAAAAAGTGTCCAAACCAGAAATGCAGGACCGGCCATGGAGAAATGGGAGCCTTGCTACGCTGATGGGTGGGATGTAAATTGCCAACAGCCACTCTGGAGAAGTGTACGGTGTGTTCTGAAACATCTAAAAAACACAGCTTGGAGAGCATAGGGCACTTCCACTCATGGGCATATAAATTGGGAAAACTAAAAATCAGCAAGACACAGGCACCCCAAAGTTTAGGGCTGCTCTGTAGACAAGAACCCCCACTTCATTACACCTTAAATATCCTAGGAAAGAGAAAAATGGATAAAGAAGTTGGGGTCCTCATGTACAATGGAATATCACTCAGCCATGAAATCCACGTCATAAGGCAAGTAGCAGCACGATGAGTGGATTTAGGTACGACGATTCTAAGTGAAATAAGTCACACAGAAAAGACACTTATCATAAGATATCACTTAGAGAGGGAATGTAAAAACCGCTACACTTGAACTGAATTGCAAAACAGAACAGAGTCACACGTTTAGGAAACACACTATGGCTGCTGAACGGGAAAGGTGAGGTGGGGTGATGCATAAAACAAGGGTTTCAAATTAGCTCCGATACCGTTCCATAAACCCAATATGTAAGAGACAAGACCTATTCCTTTTTCAGTGAACTGGACTCAACACCCCCTATTCACCGCACAAGAATATATCTGACTAGTAAGAATCTTCAAACCTATGTATTGATATCTCTCTGTAAGTGAGTCAAGGGGGTGTAAAGCGGCATAAACACAGCCGTGAAAAGCAGCTAAACCCCATTATAAAAATAAATTACTTTTCAAAACCCGTGAAACAAAGACAGTGAAAGAGAGAGAAATTCTTACAAAATTCGTTCAGGGGCTGTGATGCAACCTGGATTGACCATATCTAGACCCACAGCTGATTGAGACATAAGGGTGGACACTCTTGGGGCTGAGAGGTTCGGTGAGGTTGGGTGAGCCAACGCAGACCCTTTCAAGTAATACTGCATGGTACCCATCCCATGGGTCCCAAATCTCCAGGTTCAAGGGCATCTTCCTACGTCGAAAACAGGCATGAGAAACCCAGAAGATGGTACACCGTGTGATCGGGAAAGGTTTCTAAAACGCACCTCATTTCTCATCTCCTTTGCTCGGGTTCGCCATTCCAGCCGATTTACTAGCCGTCTCCCTCCTTGGAGAATCAGCACCTTTAACCTCCTGTTCCGTACGGGTTGCAATTTGTCCTGAGGATGAAGGGGAAGAGGGGGAACCAATGAGAGACTAGCTCTAGGTGTTGGGACAGGCACAGGTCACTCTATTTTCCCATCAGGAAGAAGAATTAAGCACAAGCTCAGCCTGCCCCCCAGAACCAGAAGAGGGCCTGAAGCAATCCTGCGCTTTGGCGGCCATCTCCCAAAAAAGCAAGTTGAAAAATGGAGCTCAGGGGCACTGCAATTCACAAACCTGCAGAGTTTTAAATGATACCTCTCGTCCACAAATATATTAAGGGAAGGCAACGAAGAGGCTTTGAAAGCAAGGCAGAATTGCAGGAAACAGATTTCAGGAGGTAGATTCGAATCGCCTTGAAAGCACATGAAAAGCGGCAAAACGTGGACAATGATGCCCTTGGCCAAAAAGGGCGTATGCGTTTTTTCCTGAATATATTCAGGAAAAAACGCATACGCCCTTTTTGGCCAACCAAGCAACCTGGAAAGGCCAATCAGCGCTCCAAAGAAGTCTCGCTTCCCAGCGGGCAAAAGGGCCATGCGGAAAAAAGTGTCCAAACCAGAAATGCAGGACCGGCCATGGAGAAATGGGAGCCTTGCTACGCTGATGGGTGGGATGTAAATTGCCAACAGCCACTCTGGAGAAGTGTACGGTGTGTTCTGAAACATCTAAAAAACACAGCTTGGAGAGCATAGGGCACTTCCACTCATGGGCGTATAAATTGGGAAAACTAAAAATCAGCAAGACACAGGCACCCCAAAGTTTAGGGCTGCTCTGTTGACAAGAACCCCCACTTCATTACACCTTAAATATCCTAGGAAAGAGAAAAATGGATAAAGAAGTTGGGGTCCTCATGTACAATGGAATATCACTCAGCCATGAAATCCACGTCATAAGGCTAGTAGCAGCACGATGAGTGGATTTAGGTACGACGATTCTAAGTGAAATAAGTCACACAGAAAAGACACTTATCATAAGATATCACTTAGAGAGGGAATGTAAAAACCGCTACACTTGAACTGAATTGCAAAACAGAACAGAGTCACACGTTTAGGAAACACACTATGGCTGCTGAACGGGAAAGGTGAGGTGGGGTGATGCATAAAACAAGGGTTTCAAATTAGCTCCGATACCGTTCCATAAACCCAATATGTAAGAGACAAGACCTATTCCTTTTTCAGTGAACTGGACTCAACAACCCCTATTCACCGCACAAGAATATATCTGACTAGTAAGAATCTTCAAACCTATGTATTGATATCTCTCTGTAAGTGAGTCAAGGGGGTGTAAAGCGGCATAAACACAGCCGTGAAAAGCAGCTAAACCCCATTATAAAAATAAATTACTTTTCAAAACCCGTGAAACAAAGACAGTGAAAGAGAGAGAAATTCTTACAAAATTCGTTCAGGGGCTGTGATGCAACCTGGATTGACCATATCTAGACCCACAGCTGATTGAGACATAAGGGTGGACACTCTTGGGGCTGAGAGGTTCGGTGAGGTTGGGTGAGCCAACGCAGACCCTTTCAAGTAATACTGCATGGTACCCATCCCATGGGTCCCAAATCTCCAGGTTCAAGGGCATCTTCCTACGTCGAAAACAGGCATGAGAAACCCAGAAGATGGTACACCGTGTGATCGGGAAAGGTTTCTAAAACGCACCTCATTTCTCATCTCCTTTGCTCGGGTTCGCCATTCCAGCCGATTTACTAGCCGTCTCCCTCCTTGGAGAATCAGCACCTTTAACCTCCTGTTCCGTACAGGTTGCAATTTGTCCTGAGGATGAACGGGAAGAGGGGGAACCAATGAGAGACTAGCTCTAGGTGTTGGGACAGGCACAGGTCACTCTATTTTCCCATCAGGAAGAAGAATTAAGCACAAGCTCAGCCTGCCCCCCAGAACCAGAAGAGGGCCTGAAGCAATCCTGTGCTTTTGCGGCCAGCTCCCAAAAAAGCGAGTTGAAAAATGGAGCTCAGGGGCACTGCAATTCACAAACCTGCACAGTTTTAAATGATACCTCTCGTCCACGAATATACTAAGGGAAGGCAACGAAGAGGCTTTGAAAGCAAGGCAGAATTGCAGGAAACAGATTTCAGGAGGTAGATTCGAATCGCCTTGAAAGCACATGAAAAGCGGCAAAACGTGGACAATGATGCCCTTGGCCAAAAAGGGCGTATGCGTTTTTTCCTGAATATATTCAGGAAAAAACGCATACGCCCTTTTTGGCCAACCAAGCAACCTGGAAAGGCCAATCAGCGCTCCAAAGAAGTCTCGCTTCCCAGCGGGCAAAAGGGCCATGCGGAAAAAAGTGTCCAAACCAGAAATGCAGCACCGGCCATGGAGAAATGGGAGCCTTGCTACGCTGATGGGTGGGATGTAAATTGCCAACAGCCACTCTGGAGAAGTGTACGGTGTGTTCTGAAACATCTAAAAAACACAGCTTGGAGAGCATAGGGCACTTCCACTCATGGGCGTATAAATTGGGAAAACTAAAAATCAGCAAGACACAGGCACCCCAAAGTTTAGGGCTGCTCTGTTGACAAGAACCCCCACTTCATTACACCTTAAATATCCTAGGAAAGCGAAAAATGGATAAAGAAGTTGTGGTCCTCATGTACAATGGAATATCACTCAGCCATGAAATCCACGTCATAAGGCTAGTAGCAGCACGATGAGTCGATTTAGGTACGAAGATTCTAAGTGAAATAAGTCACACAGAAAAAGACACTTATCATAAGATATCACTTAGAGAGGGAATGTAAAAACCGCTACACTTGAACTGAATTGCAAAACAGAACAGAGTCACACGTTTAGGAAACACACTATGGCTGCTGAACGGGAAAGGTGAGGTGGGGTGATGCATAAAACAAGGGTTTCAAATTAGCTCCGATACCGTTCCATAAACCCAATATGTAAGAGACAAGACCTATTCCTTTTTCAGTGAACTGGACTCAACACCCCCTATTCACCGCACAAGAATATATCTGACTAGTAAGAATCTTCAAACCTATGTATTGATATCTCTCCGTAAGTGAGTCAAGGGGGTGTAAAGCGGCATAAACACAGCCGTGAAAAGCAGCTAAACCCCAATATAAAAATAAATTACTTTTCAAAACCCGTGAAACAAAGACAGTGAAAGAGAGAGAAATTCTTACAAAATTCGTTCAGGGGCTGTGATGCAACCTGGATTGACCATATCTAGACCCACAGCTGATTGAGACATAAGGGTGGACACTCTTGGGGCTGAGAGGTTCGGTGAGGTTGGGTGAGCCAACGCAGACCCTTTCAAGTAATACTGCATGGTACCCATCCCATGGGTCCCAAATCTCCAGGTTCAAGGGCATCTTCCTACGTCGAAAACAGGCATGAGAAACCCAGAAGATGGTACACCGTGTGATCGGGAAAGGTTTCTAAAACGCACCTCATTTCTCATCTCCTTTGCTCGGGTTCGCCATTCCAGCCGATTTACTAGCCGTCTCCCTCCTTGGAGAATCAGCACCTTTAACCTCCTGTTCCGTACAGGTTGCAATTTGTCCTGAGGATGAACGGGAAGAGGGGGAACCAATGAGAGACTAGCTCTAGGTGTTGGGACAGGCACAGGTCACTCTATTTTCCCATCAGGAAGAAGAATTAAGCACAAGCTCAGCCTGCCCCCCAGAACCAGAAGAGGGCCTGAAGCAATCCTGCGCTTTTGCGGCCAGCTCCCAAAAAAGCGAGTTGAAAAATGGAGCTCAGGGGCACTGCAATTCACAAACCTGCACAGTTTTAAATGATACCTCTCGCCCACAAATATACTAAGGGAAGGCAACGAAGAGGCTTTGAAAGCAAGGCAGAATTGCAGGAAACAGATTTCAGGAGGTAGATTCGAATCGCCTTGAAAGCACATGAAAAGCGGCAAAACGTGGACAATGATGCCCTTGGCCAAAAAGGGCGTATGCGTTTTTTCCTGAATATATTCAGGAAAAAACGCATACGCCCTTTTTGGCCAACCAAGCAACCTGGAAAGGCCAATCAGCGCTCCAAAGAAGTCTCGCTTCCCAGCGGGCAAAAGGGCCATGCGGAAAAAAGTGTCCAAACCAGAAATGCAGGACCGGCCATGGAGAAATGGGAGCCTTGCTACGCTGATGGGTGGGATGTAAATTGCCAACAGCCACTCTGGAGAAGTGTACGGTGTGTTCTGAAACATCTAAAAAACACAGCTTGGAGAGCATAGGGCACTTCCACTCATGGGCGTACAAATTGGGAAAACTAAAAATCAGCAAGACACAGGCACCCCAAAGTTTAGGGCTGCTCTGTTGACAAGAACCCCCACTTCATTACACCTTAAATATCCTAGGAAAGAGAAAAATGGATAAAGAAGTTGGGGTCCTCATGTACAATGGAATATCACTCAGCCATGAAATCCACGTCATAAGGCTAGTAGCAGCACGATGAGTGGATTTAGGTACGAAGATTCTAAGTGAAATAAGTCACACAGAAAAAGACACTTATCATAAGATATCAGTTAGAGAGGGAATGTAAAAACCGCTACACTTGAACTGAATTGCAAAACAGAACAGAGTCACACGTTTAGGAAACACACTATGGCTGCTGAACGGGAAAGGTGAGGTGGGGTGATGCATAAAACAAGGGTTTCAAATTAGCTCCGATACCGTTCCATAAACCCAATATGTAAGAGACAAGACCTATTCCTTTTTCAGTGAACTGGACTCAACACCCCCTATTCACCGCACAAGAATATATCTGACTAGTAAGAATCTTCAAACCTATGTATTGATATCTCTCCGTAAGTGAGTCAAGGGGGTGTAAAGCGGCATAAACACAGCCGTGAAAAGCAGCTAAAGCCCAATATAAAAATAAATTACTTTTCAAAACCCGTGAAACAAAGACAGTGAAAGAGAGAGAAATTCTTACAAAATTCGTTCAGGGGCTGTGATGCAACCTGGATTGACCATATCTAGACCCACAGCTGATTGAGACATAAGGGTGGACACTCTTGGGGCTGAGAGGTTCGGTGAGGTTGGGTGAGCCAACGCAGACCCTTTCAAGTAATACTGCATGGTACCCATCCCATGGGTCCCAAATCTCCAGGTTCAAGGGCATCTTCCTACGTCGAAAACAGGCATGAGAAACCCAGAAGATGGTACACCGTGTGATCGGGAAAGGTTTCTAAAACGCACCTCATTTCTCATCTCCTTTGCTCGGGTTCGCCATTCCAGCCGATTTACTAGCCGTCTCCCTCCTTGGAGAATCAGCACCTTTAACCTCCTGTTCCGTACAGGTTGCAATTTGTCCTGAGGATGAACGGGAAGAGGGGGAACCAATGAGAGACTAGCTCTAGGTGTTGGGACAGGCACAGGTCACTCTATTTTCCCATCAGGAAGAAGAATTAAGCACAAGCTCAGCCTGCCCCCAAGAACCAGAAGAGGGCCTGAAGCAATCCTGCACTTTTGCGGCCAGCTCCCAAAAAAGCGAGTTGAAAAATGGAGCTCAGGGGCACTGCAATTCACAAACCTGCACAGTTTTAAATGATACCTCTCGTCCACAAATATAATAAGGGAAGGCAACGAAGAGGCTTTGAAAGCAAGGCAGAATTGCAGGAAACAGATTTCAGGAGGTAGATTCTTATCGCCTTGAAAGCACATGAAAAGCGGCAAAACGTGGACAATGATGCCCTTGGCCAAAAAGGGCGTATGCGTTTTTTCCTGAATATATTCAGGAAAAAACGCATACGCCCTTTTTGGCCAACCAAGCAACCTGGAAAGGCCAATCAGCGCTCCAAAGAAGTCTCGCTTCCCAGCGGGCAAAAGGGCCATGCGGAAAAAAGTTTCCAAACCAGAAATGCAGGACCGGCCATGGAGAAATGGGAGCCTTGCTACGCTGATGGGTGGGATGTAAATTGCCAACAGCCACTCTGGAGAAGTGTACGGTGTGTTCTGAAACATCTAAAAAACACAGCTTGGAGAGCATAGGGCACTTCCACTCATGGGCGTATAAATTGGGAAAACTAAAAATCAGCAAGACACAGGCACCCCAAAGTTTAGGGCTGCTCTGTTGACAAGAACCCCCACTTCATTACACCTTAAATATCCTAGGAAAGAGAAAAATGGATAAAGAAGTTGTGGTCCTCATGTACAATGGAATATCACTCAGCCATGAAATCCACGTCATAAGGCTAGTAGCAGCACGATGAGTGGATTTAGGTACGACGATTCTAAGTGAAATAAGTCACACAGAAAAAGACACTTATCATAAGATATCACTTCTAGAGGGAATGTAAAAACCGCTACACTTGAACTGAATTACAAAACAGAACAGAGTCACTCGTTTAGGAAACACACTACGGCTGCTGAACGGGAAAGGTGAGGTGGGGTGATGCATAAAACAAGGGTTTCAAATTAGCTCAGATACCGTTCCATAAACCCAATATGTAAGAGACAAGACCTATTCCTTTTTCAGTGAACTGGACTCAACACCCCCTATTCACCGCACAAGAATATATCTGACTAGTAAGAATCTTCAAACCTATGTATTGATATCTCTCCGTAAGTGAGTCAAGGGGGTGTAAAGCGGCATAAACACAGCCGTGAAAAGCAGCTAAACCCCAATATAAAAATAAATTACTTTTCAAAACCCGTGAAACAAAGACAGTGAAAGAGAGAGAAATTCTTACAAAATTCGTTCAGGGGCTGTGATGCAACCTGGATTGACCATATCTAGACCCACAGCTGATTGAGACATAAGGGTGGACACTCTTGGGGCTGAGAGGTTCGGTGAGGTTGGGTGAGCCAACGCAGACCCTTTCAAGTAATACTGCATGGTACCCATCCCATGGGTCCCAAATCTCCAGGTTCAAGGGCATCTTCCTACGTCGAAAACAGGCATGAGAAACCCAGAAGATGGTACACCGTGTGATCGGGAAAGGTTTCTAAAACGCACCTCATTTCTCATCTCCTTTGCTCGGGTTCGCCATTCCAGCCGATTTACTAGCCGTCTCCCTCCTTGGAGAATCAGCACCTTTCACCTCCTGTTCCGTACAGGTTGCAATTTGTCCTGAGGATGAACGGGAAGAGGGGGAACCAATGAGAGACTAGCTCTAGGTGTTGGGACAGGCACAGGTCACTCTATTTTCCCATCAGGAAGAAGAATTAAGCACAAGCTCAGCCTGCCCCCCAGAACCAGAAGAGGGCCTGAAGCAATCCTGCGCTTTTGCGGCCAGCTCCCAAAAAAGCGAGTTGAAAAATGGAGCTCAGGGGCACTGCAATTCACAAACCTGCACAGTTTTAAATGATACCTCTCGTCCACAAATATACTAAGGGAAGGCAAGGAAGAGGCTTTGAAAGCAAGGCAGAATTGCAGGAAACAGATTTCAGGAGGTAGATTCGAATCGCCTTGAAAGCACATGAAAAGCGGCAAAACGTGGACAATGATGCCCTTGGCCAAAAAGGGCGTATGCGTTTTTTCCTGAATATATTCAGGAAAAAACGCATACGCCCTTTTTGGCCAACCAAGCAACCTGGAAAGGCCAATCAGCGCTCCAAAGAAGTCTCGCTTCCCAGCGGGCAAAAGGGCCATGCGGAAAAAAGTGTCCAAACCAGAAATGCAGGACCGGCCATGGAGAAATGGGAGCCTTGCTACGCTGATGGGTGGGATGTAAATTGCCAACAGCCACTCTGGAGAAGTGTACGGTGTGTTCTGAAACATCTAAAAAACACAGCTTGGAGAGCATAGGGCACTTCCACTCATGGGCGTATAAATTGGGAAAACTAAAAATCAGCAAGACACAGGCACCCCAAAGTTTAGGGCTGCTCTGTTGACAAGAACCCCCACTTCATTACACCTTAAATATCCTAGGAAAGAGAAAAATGGATAAAGAAGTTGGGGTCCTCATGTACAATGGAATATCACTCAGCCATGAAATCCACGTCATAAGGCTAGTAGCAGCACGATGAGTGGATTTAGGTACGACGATTCTAAGTGAAATAAGTCACACAGAAAAGACACTTATCATAAGATATCACTTAGAGAGGGAATGTAAAAACCGCTACACTTGAACTGAATTGCAAAACAGAACAGAGTCACACGTTTAGGAAACACACTATGGCTGCTGAACGGGAAAGGTGAGGTGGGGTGATGCATAAAACAAGGGTTTCAAATTAGCTCCGATACCGTTCCATAAACCCAATATGTAAGAGACAAGACCTATTCCTTTTTCAGTGAACTGGACTCAACACCCCCTATTCACCGCACAAGAATATATCTGACTAGGAAGAATCTTCAAACCTATGTATTGATATCTCTCCATAAGTGAGACAAGGGGGTGTAAAGCGGCATAAACACAGCCGTGAAAAGCAGCTAAACCCCATTATAAAAATAAATTACTTTTCAAAACCCGTGAAACAAAGACAGTGAAAGAGAGAGAAATTCTTACAAAATTCGTTCAGGGGCTGTGATGCAACCTGGATTGACCATATCTAGACCCACAGCTGATTGAGACATAAGGGTGGACACTCTTGGGGCTGAGAGGTTCGGTGAGGTTGGGTGAGCCAACGCAGACCCTTTCAAGTAATACTGCATGGTACCCATCCCATGGGTCCCAAATCTCCAGGTTCAAGGGCATCTTCCTACGTCGAAAACAGGCATGAGAAACCCAGAAGATGGTACACCGTGTGATCGGGAAAGGTTTCTAAAACGCACCTCATTTCTCATCTCCTTTGCTCGGGTTCGCCATTCCAGCCGATTTATTAGCCATCTCCCTCCTTGGAGAATCAGCACCTTTAACCTCCTGTTCCGTACAGGTTGCAATTTGTCCTGAGGATGAACGGGAAGAGGGGGAACCAATGAGAGACTAGCTCTAGGTGTTGGGACAGGCACAGGTCACTCTATTTTCCCATCAGGAAGAAGAATTAAGCGCAAGCTCAGCCTGCCCCCCAGAACCAGAAGAGGGCCTGAAGCAATCCTGCGCTTTTGCGGCCAGCTCCCAAAAAAGCGAGTTGAAAAATGGAGCTCAGGGGCACTGCAATTCACAAACCTGCACAGTTTTAAATGATACCTCTCGTCCACAAATATACTAAGGGAAGGCAACGAAGAGGCTTTGAAAGCAAGGCAGGATTGCAGGAAACAGATTTCAGGAGGTAGATTCGAATCGCCTTGAAAGCACATGAAAAGCGGCAAAACGTGGACAATGATGCCCTTGGCCAAAAAGGGCGTATGCGTTTTTTCCTGAATATATTCAGGAAAAAACGCATACGCCCTTTTTGGCCAACCAAGCAACCTGGAAAGGCCAATCAGCGCTCCAAAGAAGTCTCGCTTCCCAGCGGGCAAAAGGGCCATGCGGAAAAAAGTGTCCAAACCAGAAATGCAGGACCGGCCATGGAGAAATGGGAGCCTTGCTACGCTGATGGGTGGGATGTAAATTGCCAACAGCCACTCTGGAGAAGTGTACGGTGTGTTCTGAAACATCTAAAAAACACAGCTTGGAGAGCATAGGGCACTTCCACTCATGGGCGTATAAATTGGGAAAACTAAAAATCAGCAAGACACAGGCACCCCAAAGTTTAGGGCTGCTCTGTTGACAAGAACCCCCACTTCATTACACCTTAAATATCCTAGGAAAGAGAAAAATGGATAAAGAAGTTGGGGTCCTCATGTACAATGGAATATCACTCAGCCATGAAATCCACGTCATAAGGCTAGTAGCAGCACGATGAGTGGATTTAGGTACGACGATTCTAAGTGAAATAAGTCACACAGAAAAGACACTTATCATAAGATATCACTTAGAGAGGGAATGTAAAAACCGCTACACTTGAACTGAATTGCAAAACAGAACAGAGTCACACGTTTAGGAAACACACTATGGCTGCTGAACGGGAAAGGTGAGGTGGGGTGATGCATAAAACAAGGGTTTCAAATTAGCTCCGATACCGTTCCATAAACCCAATATGTAAGAGACAAGACCTATTCCTTTTTCAGTGAACTGGACTCAACACCCCCTATTCACCGCACAAGAATATATCTGACTAGGAAGAATCTTCAAACCTATGTATTGATATCTCTCCATAAGTGAGACAAGGGGGTGTAAAGCGGCATAAACACAGCCGTGAAAAGCAGCTAAACCCCATTATAAAAATAAATTACTTTTCAAAACCCGTGAAACAAAGACAGTGAAAGAGAGAGAAATTCTTACAAAATTCGTTCAGGGGCTGTGATGCAACCTGGATTGACCATATCTAGACCCACAGCTGATTGAGACATAAGGGTGGACACTCTTGGGGCTGAGAGGTTCGGTGAGGTTGGGTGAGCCAACGCAGACCCTTTCAAGTAATACTGCATGGTACCCATCCCATGGGTCCCAAATCTCCAGGTTCAAGGGCATCTTCCTACGTCGAAAACAGGCATGAGAAACCCAGAAGATGGTACACCGTGTGATCGGGAAAGGTTTCTAAAACGCACCTCATTTCTCATCTCCTTTGCTCGGGTTCGCCATTCCAGCCGATTTACTAGCCGTCTCCCTCCTTGGAGAATCAGCACCTTTCACCTCCTGTTCCGTACAGGTTGCAATTTGTCCTGAGGATGAACGGGAAGAGGGGGAACCAATGAGAGACTAGCTCTAGGTGTTGGGACAGGCACAGGTCACTCTATTTTCCCATCAGGAAGAAGAATTAAGCACAAGCTCAGCCTGCCCCCCAGAACCAGAAGAGGGCCTGAAGCAATCCTGCGCTTTTGCGGCCAGCTCCCAAAAAAGCGAGTTGAAAAATGGAGCTCAGGGGCACTGCAATTCACAAACCTGCACAGTTTTAAATGATACCTCTCGTCCACAAATATACTAAGGGAAGGCAAGGAAGAGGCTTTGAAAGCAAGGCAGAATTGCAGGAAACAGATTTCAGGAGGTAGATTCGAATCGCCTTGAAAGCACATGAAAAGCGGCAAAACGTGGACAATGATGCCCTTGGCCAAAAAGGGCGTATGCGTTTTTTCCTGAATATATTCAGGAAAAAACGCATACGCCCTTTTTGGCCAACCAAGCAACCTGGAAAGGCCAATCAGCGCTCCAAAGAAGTCTCGCTTCCCAGCGGGCAAAAGGGCCATGCGGAAAAAAGTGTCCAAACCAGAAATGCAGGACCGGCCATGGAGAAATGGGAGCCTTGCTACGCTGATGGGTGGGATGTAAATTGCCAACAGCCACTCTGGAGAAGTGTACGGTGTGTTCTGAAACATCTAAAAAACACAGCTTGGAGAGCATAGGGCACTTCCACTCATGGGCGTATAAATTGGGAAAACTAAAAATCAGCAAGACACAGGCACCCCAAAGTTTAGGGCTGCTCTGTTGACAAGAACCCCCACTTCATTACACCTTAAATATCCTAGGAAAGAGAAAAATGGATAAAGAAGTTGGGGTCCTCATGTACAATGGAATATCACTCAGCCATGAAATCCACGTCATAAGGCTAGTAGCAGCACGATGAGTGGATTTAGGTACGACGATTCTAAGTGAAATAAGTCACACAGAAAAGACACTTATCATAAGATATCACTTAGAGAGGGAATGTAAAAACCGCTACACTTGAACTGAATTGCAAAACAGAACAGAGTCACACGTTTAGGAAACACACTATGGCTGCTGAACGGGAAAGGTGAGGTGGGGTGATGCATAAAACAAGGGTTTCAAATTAGCTCCGATACCGTTCCATAAACCCAATATGTAAGAGACAAGACCTATTCCTTTTTCAGTGAACTGGACTCAACACCCCCTATTCACCGCACAAGAATATATCTGACTAGGAAGAATCTTCAAACCTATGTATTGATATCTCTCCATAAGTGAGACAAGGGGGTGTAAAGCGGCATAAACACAGCCGTGAAAAGCAGCTAAACCCCATTATAAAAATAAATTACTTTTCAAAACCCGTGAAACAAAGACAGTGAAAGAGAGAGAAATTCTTACAAAATTCGTTCAGGGGCTGTGATGCAACCTGGATTGACCATATCTAGACCCACAGCTGATTGAGACATAAGGGTGGACACTCTTGGGGCTGAGAGGTTCGGTGAGGTTGGGTGAGCCAACGCAGACCCTTTCAAGTAATACTGCATGGTACCCATCCCATGGGTCCCAAATCTCCAGGTTCAAGGGCATCTTCCTACGTCGAAAACAGGCATGAGAAACCCAGAAGATGGTACACCGTGTGATCGGGAAAGGTTTCTAAAACGCACCTCATTTCTCATCTCCTTTGCTCGGGTTCGCCATTCCAGCCGATTTATTAGCCATCTCCCTCCTTGGAGAATCAGCACCTTTAACCTCCTGTTCCGTACAGGTTGCAATTTGTCCTGAGGATGAACGGGAAGAGGGGGAACCAATGAGAGACTAGCTCTAGGTGTTGGGACAGGCACAGGTCACTCTATTTTCCCATCAGGAAGAAGAATTAAGCACAAGCTCAGCCTGCCCCCCAGAACCAGAAGAGGGCCTGAAGCAATCCTGCGCTTTTGCGGCCAGCTCCCAAAAAAGCGAGTTGAAAAATGGAGCTCAGGGGCACTGCAATTCACAAACCTGCACAGTTTTAAATGATACCTCTCGTCCACAAATATACTAAGGGAAGGCAACGAAGAGGCTTTGAAAGCAAGGCAGAATTGCAGGAAACAGATTTCAGGAGGTAGATTCGAATCGCCTTGAAAGCACATGAAAAGCGGCAAAACGTGGACAATGATGCCCTTGGCCAAAAAGGGCGTATGCGTTTTTTCCTGAATATATTCAGGAAAAAACGCATACGCCCTTTTTGGCCAACCAAGCAACCTGGAAAGGCCAATCAGCGCTCCAAAGAAGTCTCGCTTCCCAGCGGGCAAAAGGGCCATGCGGAAAAAAGTGTCCAAACCAGAAATGCAGGACCGGCCATGGAGAAATGGGAGCCTTGCTACGCTGATGGGTGGGATGTAAATTGCCAACAGCCACTCTGGAGAAGTGTACGGTGTGTTCTGAAACATCTAAAAAACACAGCTTGGAGAGCATAGGGCACTTCCACTCATGGGCGTATAAATTGGGAAAACTAAAAATCAGCAAGACACAGGCACCCCAAAGTTTAGGGCTGCTCTGTTGACAAGAACCCCCACTTCATTACACCTTAAATATCCTAGGAAAGAGAAAAATGGATAAAGAAGTTGGGGTCCTCATGTACAATGGAATATCACTCAGCCATGAAATCCACGTCATAAGGCTAGTAGCAGCACGATGAGTGGATTTAGGTACGACGATTCTAAGTGAAATAAGTCACACAGAAAAGACACTTATCATAAGATATCACTTAGAGAGGGAATGTAAAAACCGCTACACTTGAACTGAATTGCAAAACAGAACAGAGTCACACGTTTAGGAAACACACTATGGCTGCTGAACGGGAAAGGTGAGGTGGGGTGATGCATAAAACAAGGGTTTCAAATTAGCTCCGATACCGTTCCATAAACCCAATATGTAAGAGACAAGACCTATTCCTTTTTCAGTGAACTGGACTCAACACCCCCTATTCACCACACAAGAATATATCTGACTAGTAAGAATCTTCAAACCTATGTATTGATATCTCTCTGTAAGTGAGTCAAGGGGGTGTAAAGCGGCATAAACACAGCCGTGAAAAGCAGCTAAACCCCAATATAAAAATAAATTACTTTTCAAAACCCTTGAAACAAAGACAGTGAAAGAGAGAGAAATTCTTACAAAATTCGTTCAGGGGCTGTGATGCAACCTGGATTGACCATATCTAGACCCACAGCTGATTGAGACATAAGGGTGGACACTCTTGGGGCTGAGAGGTTCGGTGAGGTTGGGTGAGCCAACGCAGACCCTTTCAAGTAATACTGCATGGTACCCATCCCATGGGTCCCAAATCTCCAGGTTCAAGGGCATCTTCCTACGTCGAAAACAGGCATGAGAAACCCAGAAGATGGTACACCGTGTGATCGGGAAAGGTTTCTAAAACGCACCTCATTTCTCATCTCCTTTGCTCGGGTTCGCCATTCCAGCCGATTTATTAGCCATCTCCCTCCTTGGAGAATCAGCACCTTTAACCTCCTGTTCCGTACAGGTTGCAATTTGTCCTGAGGATGAACGGGAAGAGGGGGAACCAATGAGAGACTAGCTCTAGGTGTTGGGACAGGCACAGGTCACTCTATTTTCCCATCAGGAAGAAGAATTAAGCACAAGCTCAGCCTGCCCCCCAGAACCAGAAGAGGGCCTGAAGCAATCCTGCGCTTTGGTGGCCAGCTCCCAAAAAAGCGAGTTGAAAAATGGAGCTCAGGGGCACTGCAATTCACAAACCTGCACAGTTTTAAATGATACCTCTCGTCCACAAATATATTAAGGGAAGGCAACGAAGAGGCTTTGAAAGCAAGGCAGAATTGCAGGAAA